>NC_043015.1:27090722-27095722 GCF_006345805.1 Octopus sinensis
GTGTGTGTGTGTGTGTGTGTAGAATGGTGTCTGAGTCTGCCAGCACGTGCCTGTGTGTGTAAGTATTGTGTGCTTGAGTGTGTGTGTGCAATTAGTTTGTGCAATGCAACATACGTTTCCAGAGGTGGGATGGTCGTGGCCGTCATTTATTTCATCCTGGAACTATTCGATCAGGGTTGACCCGTAGGTAAACAACAGCAACAAAAACAATTATATCATTCAATCGACCAGGCATTGATGAGGTAGGCGTTACATTGAGATCGATATTGCGTCCTGTTATTTTGCGAGAAGTACTCTTTTTTTAGCTTGATCTAAATAATTTCCATTGACAGAAATAGCAGCAGAATCCCTTTCAGATATTGAACAGGAAGAAGTACACTTGATATGGTATAGTCCGAGAAATATAAAACAATCATCGGTGTGGTCATTGTTGGAAGGTCTTTTAACAAAAATGTCTTTATTATGGTCAGTCAAATAAAGCAAAACAGAAACATTTTTAAGGGAGAAATAATAGGAATGCTAGAAATAGCAGCGAAATGCCCCTCAAAATTATATCCCAACATTTTTGTATCCATTTTTTAAGAAACTACAGCAATAAAAACAATAAAAAGAAACATCTTTCCAGCAAACAGGGATATTTCTGAAAAGTGACTTGACCAACGAGAATTAGTAGCGAAGTTAATCCTCAATCTATAGCCTTAGATCCGAAGCAAAATGACAAGATGGTCACAGTTGGAATATCACTAAACACTGATCACCTCGATCAGGTCTCATCTGGGACTAAACAGCAACAATAACAAACTGAATACGACATCTTTCGACTTTAAAAAATGGCATCTACGAGGAGGCTCAGCTTGCAAGGAATCTCAGATCACTTTCCACTTTGTTACAGACAAAATATATGTCTGCAGATAATGTAGATGTAGAGAGATTCATGCCGTACAAAAGAAAATAATTAAATGAATAAGACAGAGAGATCATGGTTACAATACCTTTGAAGAGAAAAGAATTTGTTGGAGCAGAATTTAGATTTAGAAATACAACAACAATAACAAACACCAATGAAGAATTAAAATGGCGCCTGAGATACTCCGAACAATAAGCGAACAGATCTTTAGATGCAATCTAGTACAACGTTCACCTCACAATCCTCCGTGATTCTCTTCGTTATAATTTCTTTTTAATGGCAACTGTACTTAAATCAAGTTGAAAATACAAAACTCAAATACAAAAATTACAATTTATCATTTAACACAAACCAATATTTATCTCATTTCTTGTTTATTTTGTCGTTTATTCTCTTTCTATCTCCTTCCCTGTCTTTCCTATATACATACAAGATGTATATATATATATGCGTGTGTGTATGTGTGTGTAACTAACTTTCAAAATAAAGAACTCGAGACAGAGATAGACTGAGACGTCGAGATTATTCATAACATTGGATTATTGGAATTGATCTTAATGGAATGCATCATGTGTGTGTGCATATATATATATATGTTTTTATGTATATATATGTGTGTGTTTGTGTGTTATGCATTTATATATATATATATATGTGTGTGTGTGTGTGTGTGTGTGTGTATGTATGTGTGTTTGTATATCAATATATATGTGAATGTGTATGCGTGTAACCCTTTCTCAAATCTCTAACTCCATAACTCTTTCTCTCCAACACCCATTTCTCTCTTTCATGCTCAGAACTCCCTCTATCCCGCTTTTCTCTCTCTCTCTCTCTCTCTCTTTCTCTCCCTCTTTCTCTCTCTCTCTCCTCTTCTTCTATATCCCTTTCCTTACTTCTTATCTTTCTTATACACCCGGTTAGTGTAATTATTCTCCATCTTACAACGCACACCAACCATTTCTCATGCGACAACTCGAAAATAGCAGCAACCAGTGGTATTTAATAATAGAGAAGTAGGAGTACAGTTGGTGAGGTGGCAGGAGACTAATAGAGGGGGTGGCGAGTTACGCGAGGAAATAGATATTAAATACCTATCGCAGTAAATAAAACACTCCATTAATTTCCTTTTAGGAATCTTATTTTCAACACGGAAACGCGTGTCTCTCAAGACGAACTCTTTCAACTTTGGAAATTACAAATATTTCTTTCATTTTTATAACAATTTGAAAATCATGAAACGCTTTTGGGCGTTTCAAATGTGCACACGTTAGGAAAGGTTTTAAAACAGGCAATAACCACAGAATATATCATCTGGAACTGTGGAGAGGAAGCATTATCTTTCCTATTCGCTATAATAGACAGTAGAAATGTAATTATTTAAGACTTAAAGATTTCATTGGAGAGATATTATAGTTTAATATGTGATATTCTATTGTCATGAAAACTGATTCCAATCGGGGTGGAAGCTGACGATCAGTTCAGTTATCTCAAAATATCATCTAATATCGATTTTTTTCCAGGTCTTACGTCTTCGTTTCGTATCTTCTTCGCTGATTTACATGTAAATAAGTGATGTGAAAGGGTTGCTGGTGGATAGGTGACACATGCGCACCCACACACACACATACAAATACGCACACACACACACACAACACGACACAATACACACACACGCACACAAACGTGCATACGCACATACACGCCCAAGTGCGCAAGTCTGCACCTATGATGTATATATATATATATATACATACATACATACATATATATATATATATATATATATATATATATATATATAATATATATATATATATATGGACATATACATATATACACATATATACATGTATGTGTATGTCTGTATGCATGTGTGTATGCATAAATGCATGCATGTGATATATATATATATATATAGACGAAATTACATACGCATGTATATGTCTATGAATATATGCATTTATGCATGTATCTCTGTGCGCGCGTGCGTGCGTCTCTATATGTGTCTAAGCAAAGTGACTGTTGCTCAATCTCTTGTCAATGGAGGAAACACGATTCCTTGAGTTAATCCGCTCTTCTTATAAACAAAGAACAACCTATATACAACTATAAATGACATATTGTGAATACGTGGCCTACAAGTGTGATCAAGCGCCTACAAGTGTGATCTTCGTAATTTTGATACTCTGGAGCATGAAGTCTTGAAGGATTGGCTTTTGATAGCGATTTCTTACTTGACACAAACTCATAATCATTATATTCTCTTCATTTCATTTTTTAATTATTTTCTTTAACAAATATTTAATATTACAATCGTTCCACTTTAATGAAAAGGATTTACCGAAAGAACGAGTGATTTCTGACGGTTTTCTGGTCAGAATGATTTTTTGTATTTGTTTTTTATTTCGAAGCTCTACAAAATCATCGAAAATTTCACCTACGAACTGAGACGGGTGCAATAATGAAAATGGACCTTTGAAACCATTGTTAAGAGAAAAGTCAATGGTGGTATTGGATAGAAAATCTTGCGGAATTCGTTCCGACTCACCGCACGTCGAGTTCAAATCCCGCCGAGATCAAATTTACCCTGTCACTCTTTGGCGGTCGGTGACAAAAATGTAACAATCCAAGGTAGCGGTGGATTAGCAGAATTGTTAGGGTGCTTGATGGAGTACTTTGCGGTATCTGATCTGATCGTATGCATTCTGAGTTCAAACTGTGTCTTGCACAAAAAAATCAAATACAGTGACATTTCTGTGAAGGAGTTACGACCAACAAAAAATTTCAGCTGTTTGACAAAAGAACCGGCTTCTCAAAATTAAGAATAAGGATCAAGGCTCTAAAAATATGTATTCAAATATTGTGGATAAATGTTGGAATATTAGTTACAGACTTCATTAGTTGGAAAATGTCTGGGTCTATTTTTACAGATCCTCAATCAACGTCTTTATAAAATTAGTGATGTATTCTTCAAGTTGTGCCAGTTTAAGCATCTAACGCATTTCAATTCACTCTCACCTCATGTCTCCATAATGTTTATTATCATCTTCGCATTGCTGTGTCGACAATTAGAACAGTCATTTTCGCTATCATAGAAAATTAGCCAGATTTATTATGGGTTTCCTGAGGGCAGGTCTCCATATTGAGGTTCCATACTACTTTGGTAATATCATTTACTAAGACAAGTAGAGAAGTTCATAGGAGAGGCATTCTTCTTATTCTTATTATTAATTATTATTATTATTATTATTATTATTATTATTATTATTATTATTATTATTATTATTAGCAGTAGTAGTAGTAGTAGCAGCAACGGCAGTAATAGCAGCTATTGTAGTTGTTATTGTGGTGATGGTAACGGGGATATATTTTGAAATAGATTTTGAAAGTTACAAATAATTTCATTTTTTCCTGAAATATATGTCAAAGATTTGTGTGCGTGCCAAGGGACATGTATGTATATAAATATGCAAATATACATGCATATATATATGTATGTGTATATGTGTGTGTGTGTGTGTGTCTATGTGTGTGCGCGTGCCTGTGCGCGTGCCTGTGCGTGTGTGTGTCTATGTGTGTGCGCGTGTGTGTGTGTACATATATATACATACATACGTATAGGCATGCGATTGCTTCCTCTAACAGCCAACATATTATGACACCCGTATGCATCATTAATTTCCTAAGCGGGTTTCTCCTTTCCTAACTATCTTCCTTCAGCCGCATTCCTTCCAGGCTTCTATTGCACTCATTTTCTCCACCAACCACCTTTTTATCTTTCACTCTCCTCTTTTACTTTTTTTCCTATCATTCTTTACTGACGAAGTACTTGTGCCTGAAGCGTCAAGACAGTTTGCAGCTTTCAGATTTAATCACATACATTTTCTAAAACTTATCACTCCAGTGTTGTCATTTTTTTTTTTTTGTGTTCCTTAGCATTCACTGTGTGTGTGTGCGTATTGTGTGTGTGTACGCGCGTGCATGTTGATTCAATATATAACACTAAGCTTATTGCGTGCAGTGTTCCTCAGCTACAAAACAACTGCCCAGGTACACAACAGATCACGTAAATTAAAACTTGCCGGCATCTTAG
>NC_043015.1:27100722-27110722 GCF_006345805.1 Octopus sinensis
ATACTGGGGTTAATGTAATCAACTGCTCCCGCCTATACCGAAACTTCATGTCTTCTCCCTATAGTAGAAAGGATTATCATCATCATCATCATCATCATCATCATCATCATCATCATCATCATCATTATTACTTTCATTATTATTATTATTATTATTGTTGTTGTTGTTGTTGTTGTTGTTGCTGCTGCTGTTGTTGTTGTTGTTGTTGTTGTTGTTATTATTATTATTATTATTATTATTATTATTATTATTATTATTATTATTATTATTATAAGTTTGACTTTTGGTTTGTATTTGTACAAGTTGACTCCAAATCTGCCCCAGAGATCTGAAGAGACAAGTTAGAAGTTCATGTTAGTGTTATGCCTCGGGTGTCATTATATTTGGTTTTGCACATAGTATTTTACGTAGGATATGGGCAGTTCCCATGAGCACTCTCTTTTAAATTTCTGCCATTTTGGGAATTCCTGGTATCTGAACTAGGTATCAGCCTCTTTGCTATCATTAATAGGGCACCTATGACATCAGGCATTGTTTTAATCTTGAGGTTTCACATTTTGCCAATTTCTATTTCAAGATCTTTATACTTGCTCAGATTTTGGTAGGTCTTGACAGATATGTTTATATCGATTGCGACAGTCATATCAATGAGGAGGCATTATTTTCGTCTGAAGTTTTTCAATTTGATATCTGGCCTATTCGCATTTATCTTTCTTTATCTAATGTTGTTGTTGTTTTTGTTATTTAAGACGTTACACAGAGTCCAATATTGTGATGCTGTTGATTGAAGATATTATATCTACCGGGGGTTTGTATTGTCTATATATTCTTTCTTGGCCAAGACTAGACAGCCAGAGACAATATGATTTATTGTTTCTTTTCCATCTCCACATATTCTGCAGTTACTTTTATTTATTTACATTATGCCTTTTTGGTGGTTTCTAGTGGCAAGGCTTTCGTCTTGTGCTGCAATTAAAAATCTTTCACTCTGCTTTGAGTCCTGAGCTTCTCAGCTACTGTTGGGATTTTGCTTTGTCTATTTCTTTTCTGCTTAGTTTAATCCAATATTTCCATGAAGGGGCTTTTCTTGCCATAGTTTTAGTATGATCCGTTGCTGTTCCAGTTTTAGTTTGGATTTCAGTTGTTTTACAGTTTTTGTTGTTTCTTCATTTTCTTCATAGTTGTTAGGTATTATCACTTCTTTTTTGTATTTGTCAACTTCCTTAAAAACTGAAAGCAGTTTTTGGTTTGTTTGTGGCTTGTGGATATTTGTATTAGCTTTCTTTGCTTCTAAAGTAAGTATTTCTGTAGTCCTGTAGCGGTTATTTTGTAATAGCTTTTTACCTGTATAAGGACTCTACCAACTTCGATACGTGTTACATATAGCCTTTCTATGTGAGATTTTAGGTAGTGCATCCTAAATCCCGTCATTATTTTTCTTGCCTTCCTATCTATTTTGATTAGTTTATTTAGAGTCCAGTTAAAGATATTGTAGCTGTAACTTATAACTGGGACGGCTAGGGTGCTGATACCTATTAACTTGTTTTTTAGCATTGGGCTCTGTTTTCAGTGTTAATCTAACTCGTCTATAGTATTCTTCCTTTATTTTCTCTTTTATTTATGCGTGTTGTATCGTATCTAGTTTATTGATTCCTAAGCATTTGTATATCTGGTTTTGGTCTAATTCCCTTATTTCATTTTCTTTATCTAATGTGATGTTGCTACTCTTAACTAGTTTTCCTCCTTTCAAAGTTGCTTTAGCACATTTTTCTCAGCCAAATTCCTATCTTAGAGGCTCGTTTTGGTTTTTCACAAAGCACTGACTTTCAATCGAAAGACGTAGCGAACCATCGTGCTAAGAACTAAACGCCGCCGTCTGTGATTCACTACAACCACCAACCAGTTCAGAAAACTTTTTTGTGGAAAACCACATACCCTTTACTTGACACCGAGATGCGATACAAGACAAATGCTAAAGAGACAAATTTCAGGCCACTCCGGACATGAATGAACAGCTGCATCGTTGACGTTTGCTAATAGAATCTTAACGGACAGGACTTGGATCATCCTGTGACCAAAAGTGGCAGATGCTCAGCTTCAAAGTGTTATAAACTCATCTTAAGTCTCCTTTAGTAATAATAACAAGAAACAAGCACACACCTTAAACACACACACACATATGCATGCATGTGCAAGTGTGTGTGTATATATATATGTGTGTGTACATGTATGTATAAATATGTATATATGCATTAATATGTAGACATATACAAATATATAGATATATACGAAAGTGTGTATGTATATTTATTTGTGCGTGTGTGTGTTGGGATGGATCAATAATGGACAATACCTATGTTAGATTACACACACAAACACACACACACAAACATACATACACAAAACACACACACATACACACATAACCAAGCAAATATACATATAGTGTTTTATGTAACAACACAACTTTGAAATCATCTTGATTAGAAAACTCGAATATGCGAATAATTTAACGAACACTGCTGACTGCGCGAGGAAAGACGCCTTCTTTATTGATTTCACACAGAGGCACACACACACATACTCTCTCTCTCGCCCCCTCTTTCTCTCTCTCTCTCTCTCTCTCTCACACACACACACACACACACACACATACACACATGCACATCCACTGTTACTCCACCATTTTCTCGATGCAGTAATATTTCAATACATTCTATCGGACGACAGATAATTGCTATGTAATTGGTAGTTGGTATTAGTAGTGATTATTAGTCGTTATTAGTGGTTATCGGTGGCTACTAGTGGTTTGTGATTCGGTTTGTTTCCCTTTTTTATTATTTTTCTTTATTTTTGTTGTTATTTTGTGTTTGTGACATTCTACAACAATTATTTCTTTTATAAATAATTCATAAAGAACAGCGAATGTATGCAATTATTGGAGAAATTTATTTTGTTCCGTCTTTAAGGATCTTATTTTGTTTTTGCTCATGTCGTTTTGCATATTCTTCTGTGTGTGTGTGTGTGTGTATAACTATTACAACTTTAAAACCCCATACGTAAAGTGTACCACAAGGTTCGTTTCTGTCACCTGTTTGATTTACGCAAAATTTTCCACTCCGTCTTGTTAGTATAAGACTAACCTGGGCAGAAAAATGGTAGATATCATTTTTATTTTAGTTAAATAAATAGAGTATAGCAAGGTTCAGTTTTTGATCCTCGCTTTTTATGCAACATATATTTTCACTTTATTGTATATAAACAAAAATATTCTTTTGTTTTGTTGTTATATTTTCAGAGATGGAAGTAGAGTTGTTTTATTTCAAGTTTTACCCATTTACTTTTTCACTATACTTTTTCAATACCCCTCCCCGCCCATTCTGTGTGACACAAAGTTCAACCGTAATAGTTCCATGTCTGTTATGTCTTATTTTATTTCCTCTTGACTGTACGAACGTAGTGGATTTCTGGCTTTGATTGTTTTTCATGTTTGTTTATTTGTTTAATTCGTATTTTGTGTTTATTTCCTGTATCATTTGACAGACAGGTGGGTGTAGATCATGGCGTTCATATATTCTTTATACAATGTAAAATGCCGTATGAAGAGAAGAAAACAATTTTAGCGCAGTATTTCATTGCTATTGAAAGTGTAGCAAATAACCATTTATTTTAAATTTATTATATGGAAGAATATGCACGTTATGATAGATATTCTTTGAGTTGGTAGAAATGGTTTGGGGTGATCAATGGAACTTGTGTCTGTTATATTTTCTACAGTAATTCCCATATAATTTTGAAACTGCCAATAGGCAAGACTGAGTATTAACAAGATCACTTCACCAACAACGTGGTTTCCCGTTGGATTCCGTTTCAAGTCACCTGGAGCAGTGATAACAGATACTTGGTAGTTGCCAGTACAGTAAAACTAATTAGTTTTATTGTGTTCTTCAGTTCATTACCAAATATATAAAGGCGTTAAAGCGTCGACCAAAATATTTTGCTGGATTTAGTTCCCCTCCTTGAGTCATGAGTTCAAATGGCTTCAAAATCAAGTTTATATTTCATCTTTACGGGCTAGATAAATAAAGTACTATTCTCGAGGTGGCATTTCCATTATAGCATCGCATATATCCCCTACAATGCTCTGACGAAAGCGTTAGAACATCACAAGAGATGTTCTCCGGTATCTGTTCTGGTTATTTGCGTCATTCGTTTAAATTCGCAGAGACATCTATACGCGTGGTAGATTTTATGCTGGTTTAACACCACCATTGGGACATTGAGCGATTTTAACGGAATCCACCCGATTAAAAACATTTCGACCTGGTTTCCGGTTGATTTTACTTTCCTCACGCTTAGTGGTGGGGGTCCGAAAAGAGGGGTTGTAGGCACTAACTCTCGGCTAATTGCTTTGGATATATGCTATACTACTTATTGACTTATTGAGTATTTGAACGATTTATTAATATATATGCAATTGATAACCCCAGTTCTCAAAGAGAAACAACTTCAGGGAAGTAAATACAGTAGCATACTTAATCTAAGTGTGGTTCCGTAGTTTATTTTCCCTTCTGTATCAGTGCCTTTCACACATTCATTCTAAATACAGGATTCACTATTATAAATTTTCTTTATTCTCCAAACAACATAAATAACATAAATTTTTGTTCTTGTTTTAACAGTTTTAGCACCGTTACAGAGAAATGTGGATGATATTAGGTGGTCGCAACTACTGAGCTTTCTGTTTTACATAAAAAGAGACTCTACAGTATTTTGTATAAGCAGACAGAAGGTTACTCCGAGTGTTTTTGTGCTCGGTCATATTCGTTAATATACATGATCAACCTTACAACATTCCCTGTGTGTGTATATAAAAAAAACTCCCTTTTCTGAGTTTTTTTATACAGTTACAAATTTAATATATTTTACGTTTGGCATCCACTTCCGGGAACTCCGTACATTTTTTTTTCTTACGTTTGTGCGTCTGGGTTCACTTATTTGTTTGGGTGTTGCTACTTGAAAAGTATCATATAACCATTCCATTGGTTCTTCCATTCTCTTGGGTTCGCTCTCAACGAATTTTTTTTCTAGTTGCTTCATGTGTCTCTTTTATACCCCTTCTCTTCTGTTCACAAGTATAGCTTTTTTCCTATGCATTTGGCAACCATGCCATGTTCCCAACTTTGTTGTCCGTTCTTGTATGCCCTAACAAATACCTTTTCACCAATTTTGAAATACCTATTGCAATTTTTCTTTTCTTACCAGGTAGTAATTTGTCGAAGACTGATTCTATTTTCCTCACAAACATCAGCTCCGCTGGTGACATATTTGCTGGTGTATTTGGATTTGGTATACTCTTAAGAATTGTTGTAGAGCTACCTCATCCGTGGCATCCTTATTCGACTTACTTGGGGCTCTCTTGAACGTATCGACAAAGTGTTCTGCTTGTCCGTTAGATCTGGGATGGTATGGCACCGTACTTACATGTTCTACAGCGGACGTTTTACAAAACTTTTTAAACGCAAGAGACACAAATTGCGTTCCATTGTCAGACACTATCACGTCTGAGACGCCAAATTTCGCAAATAACTCATGTAGAAAGTTTGTCGCAGTTGAGGAGTTTGTCTTTGTGCACTTACAAATTTCTGGCCATTTAGAGAAACTATCAACTACCACTAAGTAACGAAACCGATGTGTAGTCTTGACCACGGAACATCAACTTTTGATCAACGTTCACTTTTTTATCGCCGGTAATTTTGCCACTAGAGCACATCAGCTATAGCTTTTCTCTAAATTTTCCATTTCTCTGTCCATTTTTGGCTAGTACTCGTAGCTACGCATTAAAGCTCTCATCCTCGAAATACCTATTTTTTTACTACCCACAAGGGGCTAAACACAGAGAGGACAAACAAGGACAGACAAACGGATTAAGTCGATTATATCGACCTCAGTGCGTAACTGGTACTTAATTTATCGACCCCGAAAGGATGAAAGGCAAAGTCCACCTCGGCGGAATTTAAACTCAGAACGTAACGGCAGACGAAATACGGCTACGCATTTCGCCCGGCGTGCTAACGTTTCTGCCAGCTCGCCACCTTATTTCATCCTCGAAATACCAAGATGTCCAACATAAAATCCCCTCAACGTTTTCGTATGGGATGTTTCGGGAATTACTACTCTCCGTGCATACAACAGCACGCCATCACAAAGTGAGTATAGGTTCACGCATGGGTTTCGATTCTCACTAATACTGTTCTTATTTACTTTTTCTGACCACAATAGTCTTTTCATTTCTGTTATGAATTCGTCCTTTATTGCATTTCGTTTTATGTCTTCTAGGGTTACCATTAATTCGCGTGCCACATTCCACATTTCTCTTTCTGATCTTAATGATGTATTTCGGTATCAGTGTGGACAAACCATCTGCATGCTCTAGCTATTTTACGGTAAGTATTCCATTTTGTAATTATAATTCAATAATACCCCATCGCTTTAGTCAATTCACTGTGTGTGTTGGTATTCCTTTTTCAGAACCGTATATTAACAGTAATGGGCGACGATCCGTTTGTAGACAGAAAGTCTTTCCATGAATAAATCTATGGAATTTTTTCACACCGAATATGATTGCTAACGCTTCCTTTTCTATTTGGCTATAGTTCATTTCAGCTAGTAATGACGATTATGGCGCATGTGCAATAGCACTTTTACTTCCATCGTCATATTTGTGCAAAAGCACGGCTCCCACAGCTTAATCACTCGCTTCTGTAGCCAAAATAATATCCAACTTTGGATCAAAATATGCTAACGATGAGTCTGATGTTAATATGATTTTTAACTCGTCAAATGCCTTCTGGCACTTATCAGTCCAGCACCATTTTGCTTTTTACTTTAACAGATCATTGAGCGCGGCGCTTACATTATGTATATTGGGAATGTAAATATGATAGTAATTTACTATACCCCAAAATGCTTGTAGTATAGTCACATTATTCTTCGTGGGCATATTATTTATCGCGGTTGCTCTGAATGGATCCGGTTTCCGCCCATTTTTGTCTATTATCTGACCCAAGTATTTACTTTTTACAGTGAGAACTCGCATTTTTCTTCACTTAACTTAAAGCCGTATCCTCTTTTCGAATACCCTTTTTACGTGTTCTAGACGTCGTTCGTGCAATTCACTTTTTATTCGGATATCGTCTAAACAGACAATAGCAAAATCACAGTCATCCAGCATTGAATCCATTACTTGCTGAAATATGGAAGGAGCCACTTTTACACCGAAGGGAAGTCGCTTGAATTCGAATAATCCATGGTGTGTATTAATGGTTAATAAGTGTGAGCATTTTCTTCTACTTGAATTTGTAGATATACCTCCGTGGGGGTCTAATTTTGAGAAGAATTTCCCTCCATTCAATTTTGCAAACACTTCCTCAGGACTCGGCAAAAGGTAGATATGTAAGATTAAGCAATCATTCAACCCCATTGAAAAATCTGAACAAACTCTTAACTTATTTTCCTTTTTAACGTAGACCTTAGGCGCTGCCCAGTCCGATTGGTCCATCTTCTTGATTATTCCTAGGCTTTCTAGTCTTTCAAGTTCCTTGTTTACCTGGTCTATTGCCGCGAACGGTACAGTCCGTTTTGGCTTAAACACAGGTGTTGCATTTTGTTTTCCTATAATTTTTGCCTTTGTTTTCGTGCAGCAGCCCAGTTCCTCCAAGGAAAAATCTGGGAATAAATGTATCGTTTTTCATTTCAAATCCCTCAGCCGCATTCGACTTTCGACTGAACCGACTATATTCCAACGCAAAACACTCATGGGCGTATTCCACAATTTAAACAGTTCCATCCACTCTGTGCTGAACAGACTAACTGAATTTTTTAACACATAATTTTGCTGTTTTCATTTGGTCACGAAATGACACATTGCACACAACTTTGCCAACAAATACAATCTTTCACCTGTAACACCATGTGCTACTTTTGTTGATTTATTTAATTTCGGCTTATCGATATACTTCCAAGTTTCTTCATTCACAATGGTAATATCACTTCTAATGGCTAACTGCATGTTTACTTTTATATTTTTAATTTTCCCATTTGCGAATTTCCTCTTTGTCACCTTACCATTTCCTTTCGACGACATCTTGTTTATTCCTTTTCCTTTGTTCCAACATTTTTCCATCTTGGTTTTAAGGTGCTCTTTTACGTGTCCAAGTTTCCCACAACGGAAGCAGACCACTTTCTTAAATGGATAGACCTCCACATAACATCCCCACCAACACAAAACACACACGAACATACACACGCACACACACAGTCGCACACGCACACACGCGCGAACAAACACATGCGCACACACAACACTCTTACAAATACATATCACATACATAACACACACACACAAATGTGCACACTTATACACACACCATCCTGCTAAATATGAAATACACACATACACAGACTCATACACATGGCACACTAAACACTGGGACCAATCAAAAACGGCCCACACACACAGACACAAGCACATATATATACACACACAGACACAAGCACATATATATATATATACACAGACACACACACAAAGGGACGTGCGCAGAGACACACACTCACTCACACCATTCTGACCTCTAAGACCAGTCCCAAATACTACTGAACCATGACAGACTAGCCCAGAAACAAAAAAGTCCTTTTGATTCCACAGCGTGAGACGACTGTTGTTATCGTTAGGCCTAACTCATCGTAAAGTCAATACCACCATGACTGATATCCAATCTACAGTGGAGAAGGCTAGCCACTGGATTTGGTTAAAAAGAGACGATGAGCGATGGCTAGAAGTATATTGAGTTCTTCATAACCAGCTGATCTAGCAAGCGGGGCCTCATATCAGTGAGGGGGGCCGGTGCGCATTGATGCCGTCGAGAGGTAGGCCCCGAAACGGCGCGCATTCTCTCCTGATGACCCCATACACTTGCTAGCTTCCGATATACGGAGCTTTTAACTGGTAGCACTTGCATGTGCAAGTTGTTTGCAAGACATCTAATACCTTGTGGTAGGTAACCACTGACAAACCGGAAAGACGGTTAGGCATCTTGGAAAGACAAGAGGACTGCTCGGAAAGACCAGCGGACAATAGGAAAGACTATCGACACCAGGAAAGACTGGCGGAGGCTGCGGACTTACGATCCTCGCCTCTGTATTTTATTGTAACAGAAATAACAGGAAATGACAGCCCCACGATTGATCAAGAGGGGAGAGTCGAGAATCAATCAAACCCAGTCAGCACGGGAATGACCTTGGAAACGAACATGATTATTCATTCGAACAGCGAACGAAATGCAAACAACTTTGGATGCAAGCTGTGCTATAGAACCTTTGCAACTGAGAGAGGCTTGAAGATACATCAGGGAAAGACTTGTGAGAAGAAGACAGAGCAGTGTGGATCGTCAGATCATAAAACACGTGGCAAATCATCCCCGGACTCAAACCACAGCGGATCGATAAATGCTACAGCAGAGAACTCTTCACGTGATGAAACTACAAGTCATGAAACTGGTGCATCGGATAATACTCAGAGGAAACCGAGGGTTTTGTGGCCTGCTGCTAATGAGAAAGTGAAATATAAAGAGTTTGAAAACAAGGTTTGTCGGGCTCTTTATAAAATGACAGGCTCTACAGTGGAGAAACTGGGAAAATTATCAAGCTCAATATACGATATAGGAAAATATTTATTTGGAGTAAAAGAGAATATCCGACTAGAGAAAGGAAAGTGTGGACCAAGCAGGAGGATCAGAAAAATGCAGCAGTTGAGGAAGGAAAAGTCCGACTTAAGAAAGCGATGGAGATGTGCTGCACTAGATGAGAAACCTGGCCTTGCGTTGCTGTATACCGATTTGAAGAGGAAATGTCGTTATGTGCAACGACATATCCACCGATATGAGCGTCGAAAAGAAAGTAAAAGGACTCGGGGGCAGTTTCTGAAGGACCCGTACGG
>NC_043015.1:27115722-27120722 GCF_006345805.1 Octopus sinensis
GGGCCAAACACATCGTTGATATCGTGAGCTATTTCAGCAGCTTTTCGGCTTAGCTTGAACTGGAATAAGAAAATTGTGCGAATTTGCTTTTTGTCCGGAAAAATGGTCTAATTATTCAAAAAGAAAAAGACTAACAGGATTAGATAGAGCGAAAGCGGGCTTTAAAATGATATATAAACTCAAAGTAATTTAATGAAAATTAATTTGAAAATACATCATTCAAAACCAAAATTAAAAATATGGCAAGAACTTTCTTGACAACCTAATATATATATATATATATTATATATATATATATAATATATATATTATATATATATATATACATATATATATATACATACATATATATATTATATATATATATATATAATATATATATATATATATATATATATATATATATTATATATATATATATATATGCATCCAAACATATATATAGAAATTTTTGTTAAAGAAGCCCCCTGCTATAACAGTACCCAAGCTAACAGTGGTTTCAAAAGTAAGTTATATCACAACCCTTCTACTAATGATACTAATGATACAAATAGAACCTTTGATGGAGAAAGAAATGACAGAAAAATTTAAGGTGGAGTATTTGCGCAGACTGATCCTTAATTCGAAATTAAATGGATGGAATAAAATGGAAGCTATCAACACCTACGCGGTTTCACTCCTTGGATATGGAGCAGGGATAATCACATGAACAGTAGACGAACTAAACAGCCTAGACAGAAAGACAAGGAAGAAGTTGCGAATTAGATATATGGGTCACTCCACCCAAAAAGTGACACAGACAGACTGTATGTACCAAGAAAAAGAGGGGGAAGAGGACTTATTGGATGTGAACACAGCATTAGAGCTGAAGAAAACAACATAGCATAGTATGTAAAAAAATGCCACAGAACCGCTATTATTAGAAGTAGGAAGTTCAGGCTTGTGTAGGATGCAAGATTACAAAGATAAAGCACTATACAAGAAACTGAAGACGAATGAAACTGAAAATAGGTGGATAAAGAAAAGGATACATGGTCAATTTCATAGGGATGTTGAAGATAAGACAGACAGAGAAAACTATGGCCGTGGATGACTAAAAGTGAGTTAAAACCGGAAACGGAGGCTCTAATCTGTGCTGCCCAAGATCAAGCACTAAGAACAAACTACGTAAAATACAGAATAGACAACACAGCAGAAAGTGAAAAGTGCAGAATCTGTGGACAAACGGTGAAACCGTATGGCATATTACCAGCTAATGTACGCCACTAGCCCAGAAGAAATATAAGGGACGCCACAACAATATAGCCAGGCTTGTCCATTGGACACTTTGCAACAATTAAGGAACTTGACAGAGAAAAAAGTTGGTACGACCACAAACCTGAAGGTATCTTCGAAAATAGAAATGCAAAGATCCTATGGGATTTTATGATTCAGTGCGACCATGAGATAGAGAAAAGGAAGCCGGACATAGTCTTAATTGAGAAAGAAAACAAACTATGCTGGATCATAGATATAGCATGCCCAACTGACAACAAGGTATACGATAAGGAAGAAAGAAAAGTTGAGAGATATGACAGGTTAGCTTGGGAAGTTAAGCAGTTGTCGTCAATGAAAAAGGTAGCAGTAATACCAATAATTGTCGGAGCAAAAATCTCGAAAAATACGTGGAACAAATAGGGGCTGCAATAAGGGTGGAGCACTTGCAGAAAGGAGCACTACTTGGAACCACTCGAATACTACGGAAGGTGCTCGAAAAATAAGAGGTATTACCTTAGTTCACTGGTAGTAAACAGCTAACACTGTAGTACATCTCCAGCGTTAGAAGCTGTGCAAAGGTAATAATAATAATATAATAATAATAATAATAATAATAATAATAATAAAATAATAATAATAATAGATGCCACTAGATCTATTATTAGCATTTAATTATTAGTATTCTGATAATATTAGAGGGATTATACATTAATTTATCTTTGAAGCTACTATTGGCTAGAGCATTGTTATAATGAGGAACAGCTTTCTCGAAAATAGGCCAAGGAAAATTATCTGGTCGCCTCTCCCTAGTTACATCTCAATATAGTAACACGACTTACTACGCATTCTATCCAGCGTTTCTCACAGAGCCCAAATATTAAACTAGGTCAGAATATCTTTCATTCGCTAGCCTTCAGTGGATTTATTTGGTCACTAAAGGATGAAATCGCTAACTTTGCTATAAAATGAGAAATAGTCGGCGAGGCAGTACCATACAAAATTCGGGATTAAAAAATGCAATTATGCCGGGAAGAAATATTCCATATTTTCACGTCTAAATACCACTTATCAAATAATATGCAAGAATTATCCCCCAAATGCTCCCATTACCACCGAAAAGCTTTCAAAATTTTAAAACTTAATTTTAATTAAGCACTTCTCAGGTTAGCGATAGGAGAATTTACGTGAACAATATTAGTGGGTTATATTCTCTTATCAACTTTTCGCCCCCCATCTCACACATACGCATTCCTATTTCCTTTGACTATTTCTTAACATTAAGTCCTGGACTACTTTTATTCTCTCAAATATGCTTTTCCTTCTTAGTTTCTACCATTTTTTACATATTTCTTATGTGATTCCGATATCGATTTTCTCTGGACTTCTCCAATCAATTATTCTCCTTCATGTGTAAACACACCCCATATTGAATACTCTGTCATATCTAGGAGGATGCTATCTACATATTGGTTTAAGCTTGGTCTACCTAGATAATGATTTTGATTTCTCTGTAAGTGGAAGTAATCTACCTTATTGTGAACGGCCTTACTAGTAAATTCTGAATATCTTATATTTTTAAACTCTGTCTTAGCAACTCTTGATGCATATAACTCTCGCAGAAATTATTTCTGTCTATTTCACTTAAAGCTAGTGGATGGAATATATTCTTGCCTAGTTCAAAACCTGGCCTTCCTAACTTTTTCATCTAAAAATTAGGGTCATCTAATGGTCGATTTGATTTTGTAGCTAAATCATATATCACCCTACTACCTTTGCTGCTCTTTGCAGTCAAAATACATTGTCTCTTACCGAAAATATAAGACTGTCTAAACTATTCTACTCCAGTTCTCTTGAGGCTTTGATGGTGACAACACCTTGAATAAAGCCGTATGGATGCGTTTTTAACACGGATGACATCTGGATGCAGATGAACCAACAGGATGTAAATGAACACCATATAACAAGATATCATTGCAACAGAAACATATGTCGAGCAGAAGTTTGAAGGGAATATACTATGGGAAAGACTGTAATAATGAAAACTGTGCAGATGTATAATTCTCCATCTTTATGTTGTCTTGGACATCCGCACAATAAACTGTTTATAACCTAATGAAGTGATCTCAGGATCTACTCAGCGTGCGAAATATTGTGTGATTGTTTACCTTAAATAATCCCCAGTTATTCCATATCCTTTGATGCGGTTAGCCAGAACTTGGGTTGTACTATTGTGCTTGAACGGTACCCGCCTGGATCTATTATTCTTATCCATTCCCTTCGACCTATGGGTGCCCAGGATTTTCAGGCAATTTATGACTTGCTTGAAGATCTTGTGCACCCAAAGACGAAACTCACAGTAGCAAGAGACTGACTCTACCAAAATATAAACATATCACTAATCTTTACTATGGTATGAAGTAAAATTTTTCCGACCGTAAACACTAAACAAATAGATAGACAGACAGACAGACAGACAGACAGACAGACAGACAGACGACAGACAGACAGACATATAGATAGATAGATAGATAGATAGATAGATAGATAGATAGATAGATAGATAGATAGATAGGTAGATAGATAGATAGATAGATAGATAGATAGATAGGTAGATAGATAGATAGATAGATAGATAGATAGATAGATAGATAGATAGATAGATAGATAGATAGATAGATAGATAGATTGATGCATATATGCATATGTGCACATCTAAACGTGTGTGTGCGTGTGTGTGTTCATACGTGTGTGTGTAGTCTTCGTTTACAAGTGATTCCACTACAATGACGATGGCTACAGAGTAGTACAACAGACCTAGGTTCCAAACATAACACCAACTACAACAACAACTGCTACAACAGCATAAACAACAAAGTCATATTAGACACAGATGTTCTCTTAAATTAAATGGATAATCTACTGATTTCAATGAACCAATCAAGTCCTGGGTATCGATTAGTTCATTTAAAATAGGAAGACGGAAAAACTGGAGTTGAATTTGATTTGATACAAGAACATTTCTCTTTTTTTTCACTAGATTTGATCTACTTGAAAATTACAACAACTACAACAACAACAACAACACCAACAAAAGGAATAACGATAACGACAGCAGCAACAAAAATTACACTAGTTATGATATAACTAACAACAAAAACGACCGCCAGAATCACAAAACAAACAAGAGAAAAATAACAAAAAACAACTACAAAAAAACTACAGTAATAACTACAAAATACGATATCAAAAACAGCTGCTGCTACTGCTGCTACTACTACTACTACTACTACTACTACTACTACTACTACTATAACATGACCAAATTGAGTAATAGATGCCATGGCGAATGCGCAGAAGAAGCAAGAACTACAGTCATAAGTATTGTCGAAACTATCACAGAAGGAATAATATCATCATCATCATCATCATTATCATCATCATCATCATCATCATCATCGTTATCGTCGTCGTCCTCCTCCTTCTTCTTCTCCTCCCCCTCATCATCATCATCAACAATGCCTGCATTAGAGTAACCATAACAAGTGGTAGTAGTAACAGCAGCAGCAACAACAGCAACAACAAACACCTTTATGACAGCAGCAGCACCCGAAGCAACGATCTCTTCACTCACAATCACAATGAAAGCACCACGATGACGCCGACAGTGAGGACAACAGCAACAACAACAACAACAAAAGCAAGCACCTGTCGGCAGAAAGCAGGTGGATTTAGCAAACAACCAG
>NC_043015.1:27125722-27130722 GCF_006345805.1 Octopus sinensis
CTGGTGACACAATATTTTCATTCACGCATTGAATTTGGTGATACTAGTTGCGGATTCTAGCTCGCTCTGATACTGAGTTGAGTTGGTGCCTTCTAGTATCTCAAAATTCAATATATAATCATTTATGATTATAGTATTCTACGCTGAAGAGAAAAGAAGTTTTTGGTAAGATAGAATTATTTAATATTTAATTCTTATGCTTTCCTAAAGACTTGATTTCGAAACGTACGTCCGTAGATAACTTAAAATTGTATGATAGATTGCCGTTAATTCATTCTCTCTTACCTGTTTGTGTCTGCCTTCCAATTGCTGTTTTTACTGAGATCTCCCTTTTTAGTAGAAGAAATAGCTATAACTCTTTGACTGCTATTTCTAAATTCGGTATGTGGTAAGGCAATTCGTTGCTAAACCCTTTATTGCTTAGTATTACATAAATTTTCTTCGAATGAGGCTTTTACATGCCGAAGACTACTTGGTGTAATTGATAATTATTCCAAATTAATTAATTTCACCCTTCATTATTACGGATAACCATATTTTATCTCAGTAGATGACCACAGCATCTTGTTTTGGCTACACGCGGGTGGGAAGGGGCTGGTGACACAATCTTTTCATTCACGCATTGAATTTGGTGATACTAGTTGCGGATTCTAGCTCGCTCTGATACTGAGTTGAGTTGGTGCCTTCTAGTATCTCAAAATTCAATATATAATCATTTATGATTATAGTATTCTACGCTGAAGAGAAAAGAAGTTTTTGGTAAGATAGAATTATTTAATATTTAATTCTTATGCTTTCCTAAAGACTTGATTTCGAAACGTACGTCCGTAGATAACTTAAAATTGTATGATAGATTGCCGTCAATTCATTCTCTCTTACCTGTTTGTGTCTGCCTTCCAATTGCTGTTTTTACTGAGATCTCCCTTTTTAGTAGAAGAAATAGCTATAACTCTTTGACTGCTATTTCTAAATTCGGTATGTGGTAAGGCAATTCGTTGCTAAACCCTTTATTGCTTAGTATATATATATATATATATATATATATATATATATAATATATATATATATATATATATATATATATGTATGTATGTATGTATAGCTCTTTGCAAACTGCTCTAACAATAAATACAATCCAAACACAAAATATTCTCTCTAAAAATAATCAAGCAAACACAACTGACAACACAAATCTTCTGGCGAGACCACCCCAATCACAAAGGACAACAAATGACGAAGAAACAAAAACTGACACAAACCAAGAAAAACCTTCAAAACTCCAAGACTGGAACAAACTTCTAAACCAACGCAAATATGCTTATTGGAAAAGCATACGCTGTAAGAACATAGCCAACATATATCAAAACTGGCGGGACTTGAAGAACCCAATACTCCCTAGAAAATTTCTTATCAAAGAAATAAGGAGTGAAACACTAGAAGAAACAACAATACGTGCAAACCTAGCCCTCTGCCGACTAGAAACGGAAATTTCCCTTCTACAAACACGAAGCACACACCAGGAAGATAAGATTAAAACAATCGATACCGTCATAATGGCCGAGATAACAGAAAAGAACAATAACCAAAACAAAGAAAAACTACAACAATTATGGAAAGAGGATACCAAACGCCTGGGTAATATGAAATGTTAAGATGTATTATTTAGAGCAGAAATTTAGGGTTTCTGTCAGTGCGTTTTTACGTGAGCCTTGACAACGACGACTAAAACAACAGTGAATCCCAAAATGCAGCTATAAGAATAACAACAACAAACACAGCATAACAACAACCAAGGCGTCTATTAAAGTAACCATGACAACCACAATAACAGCAACAACAATAACAATAACATCTAAAACAACAATGACTACCACAACAACGAAAACCGCAACAATAATAACATCAATTCCAACAATTACAACAACAATAAACAAAGAACGAATCATAATTTCTTCGTATTTGTTAATCAGTGAAGAGGAAAAGTAAATTGATTGAAATAACAAAAATAATTGTATGGAAAATAAAACAAGCAATACATATATAAACAAAAATAAACAACGGTAAGAGAGAGAACATAAAGGTGGATGGTGGGAGAGCGAAGCGATGATGGAGAGGGAGAGAGAGAGTGCGAGGGAGAGAGAGAGTGCGAGGGAGAGAGAGGAGAGGAGGGAGAAAGAGACAGGGGGGAGAGACCAAAAGAGATTATAAATTTAACACGCGATATATTGACAAACATTAAGAATGTTTGAATTCTGACAAAATCGATGAAGCGAAATATCGATCTACATTGCAATGTTATTTAGTTAGAAACAGCCAGGCTCTCATTTCGTAATCCCATAGGGTCCCTAACTTTATATTTTATCTTTCCAGGTGGAGGTCAATAAAACAATTTTCTGCATAAAAAAATGGGATCAGCTTTCATACTTCCATGATGGTGATGATGATGATGATGATGATGATGATGATGATGATGATGATAATGACGACGATCCCAACCCCAAGAATGCGGAATTTAGCTCTTTAAATTGTTAGTTCAAATCCTGCTGAGATCAAATTAGCCTTTCGTCCCTTTCAGGTTTGACAAAGTGAAGGACCAGTCAAGCTACCACAGTTAAGCCTGTGTTCAAGTACCAGTAATAATCTACGGTTCCTTTCTCCTGTATATGAGATTCTATTCTTGTCCACCTGGCAATCTGGATCAAACCCAATCTCAAGTAATTTAACTGGTCCCTCCGTCCATCGCACAACGGCGTTGCTGGATGGTATGGATACGTCTCTGCAAATGCCAAACTACGTCTCAAGGACTTTTCCTAGTTAATGTTTTGCTCTTGTCACCGCTTCTTAATCCCTTAGCATAGTTCGATCTCTTTGATTTGTTTGGTGTCCGATATTACTACGATGACGTCGTCCGCAAACACGCATCCTCCGCATCCCACTACTCATAGGATGCGGAAAATACCCTCGAGCCCACTAATATCTACAATGGTGACTCTACATACTAAACGGTTCCGTCAAGTGACCACCGAGCAAAGTTATTGTACATTGCAGCGATCTAGCCTCTGAAGACAGGAGCGAAACCGACCGCTTTTAAGATAGCCTCTAAGCATTAATAGTCAGACCTACAGAAAGCTTTCGACAGAACTAAATTGATTAGAGCTCCACCCATTCCAAGTACTTTACTTACCCACTCTGTGAGGTATCACGTAAGGTGGAGGTTTTCGTGGATAGATGTTTTTGGTGTGGAGATTGCCTGTGCCTCACCCACCAGAGTATCGACGGCAAATTCAAAATCCTTGGCTAACACCTTGACCAAAATCTTCACCTCCACGTTTAGCAGTTATGGACCTGAAGGAGTTCTTCCTAAGCAGCCACACCACAACTCTTTCCGCAGTTCTTGGAATTTTCGCGCTTTATTTACAGTTACAGTTGACATTTGTCAAGGGGACCTGAATAAATCAGGTATTGGGTTGTCCGGAAAGTTCAAGCCGATTTATAGTAGCTTACCTTTCGACTTATTTTAGAACATGGTTGATTCCCCAAAAAATAGGTATTGACTACACCTCCATTTAGAGCACAGTTTTAGCTATCTTTTCGTGGAAGAAGGTTTATGTTCCTACAACCTGTGTTAATTCTGTAACCCTTTAAAATGGCAGGTAAGAAAGTTAATTTTCGGCACTTGATGCTTTAGGAACCAGACAAAACTTGCTGCAGCTCGGCTGTGTTGTGTTACCCCACCCTCCATATTCACCAGATATTGCTCTTTCGGATTTCCACTTATTCAGGTCTCTGCAGAATAGTCTTAATGGTAAAATTTTCAATTCCTTGGATGACGTAAAAAGATACCTTGCCATGAAACAACCTCAATTCTGGGAGGAGGTGTATTTTCAAGTTAAAGGAAGGATGGAGACGCATTGTGCAACAAAATGGTTCATATTTGGTTGATTAAAAATGTAATGGCACGTATTTTTTTACCTTTTTTTTCCCTTTAAAAATCGGCACAAACTTTCCGGACATTAAAACTCGTAGAGCAAAACCAGCCAGCCACCACATCGTGAAGCTCATCATTGCTTCCCATCTTATGTCAGCTGTTATTCGACTTTCGCCAATAATACCAGCTGGTGGTGGCGGGGATGGTGTATTTGTTGTCGTACATTTAAAGTTCTTTGGACATGACGACAAGTTGCCGTTACTTTTATGCTTTTCTTTTCTTTTCTTTTTGATGTTTTTCTTTTATGCTTTTCTTACCTACCACCTCCTTCTCCTCGTTACTTGACATATGATCGAAAGACCACGCCGCGTAAGGGATTAGTAGAATGTCTTCTTCTCTGTGTGTATGTGAGAGAAAGAGAGAGAGAAAGAGAGAGAGATAGAGAGCGTGAGTGTTTGTATGTGCGTGTGCGTGTGTGTGTGTATGTTAAAGAGGAGATTGGGTAGAGTTGGGATCTCCCCTGGATGGTAAGAAGTTTTTCTTAATTTCGATATTTTCCGCCACCTTAATTGCTACTGCAAACGGGATTTTTTTATGTTGAATGTTGTTTCTGCTACTATTGATGATACTAGTCTCCAAATTGAACTGTTTTGCCCCTTTTTTAAATTCTTGCTGCTACCTTCGGTGCTTCTTACGTAGTTGCACGTTCTTACTGTTGTTGCGGCGATGATTGTTGATTTTGCTCTTGTGGTTGATGTAGTAGCAGCTATGGTATCGGCAGCAGTGGGGTCTTTCATTCCATTTCTGTTGTAGTTGTGGGAGCAGAACTCTCGGAAGTGCTCAGTTGTTCAACAGAAATGACATCTTGGTCATTTACCCTCCACAGTTACTCACAGTTCTTTTCCACTGGGAATGGAGATAAGGTCTGACATCCTCTTCAACTGGTCGGGCTTTACATGGAAAAGAACTCCTGTATTGTTGCAATCCAGTTCTCCCGCCTTATACTCTTAACACCCAGGAGAGTAACACTGCCCTCCAGCACTATGGGTTCTAGCTCTGGTAGGTCATTGTA
>NC_043015.1:27135722-27148222 GCF_006345805.1 Octopus sinensis
TTATAGCTGGAGCATTGATAATCATTGATCCACAGAACTGATGAACTACATCCAAAGTAACCTTAAAACAGAAAGAGCCTCAATGCGGTCACTAAACCTGCTAGAAATATCAGCTAAAATTTCCTCAGATCACACCCAGCTATATTTAAAACATAGATATAGAGTGACCACAACTGGATTCTTTCAGCGTAGTTTTGCTGGCTAAAGGTTGAACTGGGCCAAAGCAACAACAACAGCCACTACTACAAAATAATCTCCGCTGTAGTTTGATCCCGAAATCTCAAAAGTTCAATATCAATTTTCTTACTAGCCGAGAAAGGGGCAAAGCCCATCACCATTTCCGTTGTCCAAGACTGAGGAGATGGGTAGCATTAATATCTTTCTTGAATGTCTGTCAGACTCTCTGAAGAGAAAATATGAATGGAGAGGGTCGACGTTCAGAGGACGAAAGATTGGGCATAGGGATTCGTGCAGGACCAGGAGGATGGGGTAATGGACACAACTTGTTTGATGACAGAAGTGGTGAGTGGGATAGGAATGCCTGGGTGGAAGTAGCCATGAACCCAGACAACTCCGAAGAGCAGAGGCCATTATAGGAGAGATAGAAAAGGCAGATAGAGTGGACAGTGCACTAGTGGACCAGAGGCCGAAGGATGTCTAAGAGTGATTTTATGATCCATGTTTGTAGTAATTCTTGATACTCTGATATGAGAGCAATACTCCATTGTGGTCTGCTCTCTAGCATTGTAGTGAACGAAGAAATTGCTTAAGGAAGAAACATCCTTTGAACTTGAAGTACAAGTCGTTGGAATTGGATCAAATCTCCCCAAAACTTTCAAAGTTTGAATATAAAGCGCCCACGATTCCAAAGTAAGGAGACAACCAAGTTTCATATATCAATATTTTAGTTCAGCAAAATAGCTCCATTTGAAAGAAATAGCCATTTCATTCATATGATCCATTACTGTTTAAAAATCAAAGGGAAGGAAACATTAGATCGTGTGCTCTTGTTTATCATGAAAAATATAGCCCGGTTTGTCACAACTGGAACACCTACTTGCATAGATTTCCGGAATCAATGCTGACTTCGAACAAACCAATATATATATATATATATATATATATATATATATATAGATAGATAGATAGATAGATAGATATATATAATACAAGGCTAGTGCTTCCATCGTTAAAAGTTAGCTGATAGGTTTGAAGTCATGGGGGTAGAAAAGGAGATAAATACATGGAATACAACAACAGTGTGCAAAATAAAGTAAGTAAACGAAAGGAGTTACGTAATAGTCTTTTCTTGACAGCTGTTTCGGAAGCACCATGGCTTTCATTTTAACCATGCTCATGCGCAATAAATATCCATAATGTCGTTGGTATGATTAATAAAATAAGTTCCAATGGATTTGTTAGGCGAAGTCAAGTCACCCACATCGGAAGAAATATATTACAAATGTGCTTTCAATGGGAATACACGCATTAAATTTAATTGTGTTTATCAACATCCTTCTCTTCTTCCCACTCTCTTTCTTCCTCTTTCTTTCTCCGTCCCTCTGTCTTTCTTTCTCTCTCTCCATTCTCCTCTTTCTCTATCGATACACTCACATGTGTATATACATACATATATATATATATATATATATATATATATATATATATATCACGTGATCACGTGACCGACCAGACCATCAGATGTTGCTACACATCGCTGGTCACAATGCGCTTCACATTGTTTTAGCCTTCAAATGACGCCACCCCGCGGGCTAAGCGAGCAGGCCAATATATATATATATATTATATATATATATATATATATCACGTGATCACGTGACCGACCAGACCATCAGATGTTGCTACACATCGCTGGTCACAATGCGCTTCACATTGTTTTAGCCTTCAAATGACGCCACCCCGCGGGCTAAGCGAGCAGGCCAATATATATATATATATATATATATATATATATATACATATATGTGTGCGTGTTTTTGTATGTTTATATATATATGGTGCACTGTAGGATAGGGCCACTCCTGGAAAACGATGGCACACTCACAGGAAATCCAATGAGGGTAAGTGAAATACTAAATGAGCAATTCAAGAATATTTTCACTCCACCCCTAGGGCATTTTCAAGTCAGCAATCCAACTGACTTCTTTGCCACTTCAGATATAAAATCAGAGGCAGCGATGATTGATTACATCAATATAAAGGAAGACGATGTAATAAAGGCTATTGATGAAATGAAAACAAACTCAGCTACTGGCCCCGATGGATTCCCAGCAATCCTTCTAAAAGTATGTAAGAGAGTCCTAGCAAGACCACTGCAGTTCCTCTTTCAGAGCTTCCTTGCAACTGGCAAACTTCCAAGAAAACTGAAGGAAGGTAAAATATGCCCTATTCATAAAGGAGGTAGCAGAGCGGAGGCCAAGAACTACAGACCTATCTCTCTGACCTAACACATCAGCAAGTTCATGGAACGAATAGTCAGAAGGAAATTAATCACCTTCCTTGAAGAAAATGACTTGCTGCCTGACACCCAACATGGTTTCCGACCAGGAAGACACTGCTTAACTCAGCTCCTACAGCACTATGACTGGGTGCTGAAACGACTGCTCAACCACTCAAATGTGGAAGTGATATATCTCGACTTTGCAAAGGCCTTTGATAAAGTCGATCATAGAAATGATATGTCACAAACTGTGTGATCTTGGCATAGTTGGAAAATTGGGAGAATGGCTTCATGACTTTCTGAAGAATAGAAGTCAGGTGGTAGTAGCCAATGGGGCCACTTCCATTAACACGCAAATAGTGAGCGGTGTCCCGCAAGGCACTGTTCTGGGACCACTACTGTTCATAATGGCCCTCTCAGACATGCCCTCAGCCACGTACAGAGCCACGATCACAAGTTATGCAGATGATACAAAAGTTTCACAGGCAATACAGAACTCTGAAGACACTAAGCACCTGCAATGTGAGCTGGACAAAATATACGAGTGGGCTGAAAAGAATAGCATGCAGTTCAATGCTGAAAAGTTTCAAGCTTTATACTATCAGCATGCAAAACTAAATGCAATACACAATAAATACACTGGACCTGAAAGAATTGCAATCCCAGAGGCACAATCAATGCGAGACCTGGGTATTTACATGAGTGATGATGCAACCTTTCATGTGCATGTTGCTAAATTGGCAATGAAATGTAGGCGGCTGACCGGATGGATTCTTAGAACCTTTAGAACAAGAGACCAGGAAACCATGATGGTCCTCTGGAGGACACTTGTCCTAAGCCACTTTGACTATTGCTCTCAGCTATGGTCACCATCCAGTGTCAAGTTAATCACAGAACTTGAGGCGATCCAACGAAGCTACACGAAGAAGATAGCCTCTGTGCAGCATATAATCTATTGGGAAAGACTCAAGAGATTGAGACTCTATTCCTTAGAGCGTAGGCGAGAAAGATATGCCATAATATACATCTGGAAGATCCTCGAAGGACTTGTTCCAAACTTTGTCATCGAGAGTTACACAAATGCCAGAACTGGGCGCCACTGCATAGTGCCAAGGACTCCAAATTTGCCATCAAGATGTAGGACAAGATACTGTGATAGCCTGGGCTTCCGAGGCTCACAGCTCTTCAATATCCTCCCGAAGAACCTAAGAGACCTGCACGGGGTGGATGCAGATGTCTTTAAAATGAAACTGGATCTCTTCTTATCAGGTGCCCCAGATGAACCGACGGCAGGGGGTGCAGATGAGGGCAGCTGCATCGAACTCTCTCATGCACCAAATGGCATTTGCTAAAAAGCATTCCTGCAGTAAAATCATGTAGCGACACCAAATGGCCACAGCTTGTGAGCTGAAACAAAATATAAAATTTTTTTTAAAATGTATGTATACGTATTTCCGGTTCCGGCAGGGAAAGTCGTGTATCGCCTTTGCTCTGTTTAAAAAAGGCAGAAAGTGTGCATAAATCGGTGAAATAATCTACTGAAAGTCACAAATTCAACTCATAAAGTCCACTACAACACTTCGGTTACAAATATATTAATCAAAAACGTAATATATTTTGCCTGAAGCCAAATACAGTAATAATTTTTCTTTTCGCCGAAAACGCACATGGTGGAAAAATTCACTGAAGTAACTTATCTCCTAGAAGAAGGAAAAAGAAACATCTCCTGGAAAATAATCCCGTAAACCACAAAAAATCCAGACCACATCGTTGGATTAAGTATCACTTTCATCTTCTATTTCAGATTATGTTTATTATCCTATTTTATCCCCCTTAACTTAAGCCCACATCTCTGTTAAAGTTACGATCGCCATTTTTGTTTTGTTTACATATATATCTGTTCTCGAAGGCAGAAATTGGCTTCAGAATTAAATAACCCTTTCTTCACACTTTAATATATATATTTTAATATATTTTCACTCATTTTTTTTTTTTTCACCTTCCTTCTCTCCCCGTCTGTGTATATGTGTGTGTGTGTGTGTGTGTGTGTGTGCACGTGTATGTATATATGTGTGCGTGTATGTATATATGTATGCGTATATATGCATGGACGTGAACTTTCACGAACTTTAGATAGATAAATAATCTTTCCTCTCTTTCTTACCCTCTCATCTCTCCTCTTTCAGATACTCTATCTTCTAATTAGCCTTAAGATTAAATAACGTTTAATATTGTTTAATATTGTTTAACATTGTTAATAATTTTTCAGATACTCTATCTTCTAATTAGCCTTAAGAATAAACAACGTTTTTACCCACACTTTAACATCTTCTAATTTTTTACCCACACTTTAATATCTTCTAATTAGCCTTTTACCCACATTCTAATATTTGTTAATATATTTTCAGATACTCTATCCTCTAATTAGCCTTAAGATTAAATAACGTTCTTATCCACACTTTAACATTTTTACCCACACTTTAATATATTTTTGAATA
This sequence comes from Octopus sinensis, assembly GCF_006345805.1. Taxonomy (NCBI): domain Eukaryota; kingdom Metazoa; phylum Mollusca; class Cephalopoda; order Octopoda; family Octopodidae; genus Octopus; species Octopus sinensis. Next base: position 27,140,682 of record NC_043015.1, read on the forward strand.
CTCTATCTTCTAATTAGCCTTAAGATTAAATAACGTTTTTACCCACACTTTAATATAATATTAATATTGTTAACATATTTTCAGACACTCTATCTCTTAATTAGCCTTAAGATTAAATAACGTTTTACCCACAAACTTTAATATTGCTAATATACTAATACTCTATCCTCTAATTAGCCTTAAGATTAAATAACGTTTTTATCCACACTTTAACATTTTTACCCACACTTTAATATATTTTTGAATACTCTATCTTCTAATTAGCCTTAAGATTAAATAACGTTTTTATCCACACTCTAATATAATATTAATATTGCTAATATATTTTCAGATACTCTATCTCCTAATTAGCCTTAAGATTAAATAACGTTTTTACCCACAAACTTTAATATTGTTAATATTTTTTTCAAATACTCTATCTTCTAATTAGCCTTAATATCTTCTTGTCTTCTCTCGAACATAGTTAGATAGATAAACAAATAGACAGATTATCCAGCATGTCCAGAGCCTGGAGACCTGACGAACTAGATTTATTTGTACGAGCCTGGGAGTGCGCCGACGGAGATAGCCCTAGCGAGGTGATTGCGGCTGCGCTGAAGAACAACGGCTACAAGAGGACAGCGGCTCAGATGGAGTGAAAGAGACGGGAATTCGTGCGCTCATATGCGCTTGTACGGTCGCATATTGGCGCACTTGATGCCATCTTTGAGAACGAGCGGGGCAAAGATGGCAAGAATGGAGACGATGAAAGAAGTCACCCCCAACTGGTGGACGCCCGGGAGGAGGTTTTGAATGAGAAACCTGCCCGGGAAGTGAACCCAGGTGCAAGTTCTCCAACCGGCAGCAAGGGCCATGGAGACGGAGAACGCGGTGAAGAGGTAGAGGGAGGAGGAAGAACTAAAAGAAGGACTGGAAGAGCTAAAGGAAAAGCTCAAGCAGGACCAAAGGGTAGAAAAACCAGGAATAGAAGTGGAACCGCAAAAGATGGAAACAAACAGCGCACACGGGTGTGTAGGTTCTACCTGAGAGGTTCCTGCTGGCATGGAAAGGAAGGTGCAGGCTGCCGCTTTGCACATCGGGGACCCTGCCACAGAGACACGAGGCAGATGGACAAACCATCAACACAAGGAAAAGGGATGGACCACATACCACTTGCCCCAAAGCGGAGGTACGCAGATGTTGTGCGTGCCACAAACCGCCAGCATGATGTTGTCGAAAGGGCAGCTGCTGAGCAAGAATCTTTTTTTGTGCATGGCACAAAAGATTGTACAGCAGCTGACCTGGCTTCATCAAACCCAAGCCCGCAGGTGGGACTACCCACTATATACCAGACCACCACAGCAAACAGACCCAGGATGGACACCGCCGGCAACAACGTACACCTCACCTCGATGCTCCTACTGAACATCAGAGGACTGCAAACACTCAGTAACAGGACAAAGATCCCGTTCCTGAGAGACTTTGTTGCATGCAATCAAGCCTTATGCATAGCACTTACGGAAACGCACCTGAAACCGGACATAGCAGATGCGGAGTTACACATACCACAGTATGCTGTACTACGGACCGACAGGAAAGAAAGGAGTCATGGAGGTGTTGCTATGTACATCCGTGAGGACCTCACACCCCAGGTCCTCTTGTCATACTCAAACTCGGTGTGTGACACACTAATTGTACATATTAGGCAACTTGATGTAGTTGTGTGTGCTACATATCGCCCTCCAGATGCCCCAAGCCATGTGGGCAAGTTTGAAGACTGCCTTATAAAAATAGAAGTTCTAACCACATTAGAACAACACATAAGTGTACTTCTTGTGGGAGACTTCAATCTGCCCAATGTCAGATGGCCCGAGGGCCTTTCTCTCCCAGGAATGACAAGATGTGAACGAGGACAGGCGAGGTCCCTTCTGAACCTCATCAACACCCTGTACATGGAGCAGGTAATACTCCAACCAACCAGGGCAGGTAACACACTGGATCTCTGCTTCACAAATGACATGGATCTCATCCATAATGTGAAAGTGACACCGACATTACTCTCGGATCACAACATGATAGAGCTGACCATGTACGGGCCAAAAGAGAGCACGGACATGCAGCCTACAAGAAACCCTCAGAATCTTTCCAGCTTGAACTACCATAAGGCAAACTGGAAACAAATTGAGAAAGAGATCCTCAAACAAAACTGGCCTAAATGTCTCTCCTCGCCAGACATTGACGTGAAACTTCAACAATTCATGTCTGTAATGCAAGCCATATGCTACAAATGTGTCCCAGAGAGAAAGGCCACTGTACACAAGAACAAAATCCCCAGAGAGAGGAAAATTTTAATGAGACGGCGTACAAAATTTTCAAATCGCCTAAACAAACAGATTGAAAGCAGTGAAAAGTCCCGCCTAAAAATAAAACTGTTGGAAATCGAAAAATGTCTGCAACTCTCCCATGAAAAAGAAAAAGCAGACAAAGAAGCCTGGGCTATAGACAACATAAAATCTAACCCCAGAGCTTTCTACAGGTATGCCAAAGAAACAGCTACGGTGCACTGTAGAATAGGGCCACTCCTCGAAAAGGATGGCACACTTACAGGAAAACCAATGAGGGTAAGTGAAATACTGAATGAGCAATTCAAGAGTGTTTTCACTCCACCCCTTGGGCATCTCCAAATAACCAATCCAACTGACTTTTTTACCACTGCAGATATAAAATCAGAGGCGGCGACGATAGATTACATCGATATAAAGGAAGACGATGTAATCAAGGCTATAGATGAAATGAAAACAGACTCAGCTACTGGCCCCGATGGATTCCCGGCAATCCTCCTAAAAGCATGTAAGAGAGTCCTAGCAAGACCACTGCAGTTCCTCTTTCAGAGCTTCCTTGCAGCTGGCAAACTTCCAAGAAACCTGAAGGAAGGTAAAATATGCCCTATTCATAAAGGAGGTAGCAGAGCGGAAGCCAAGAACTATAGACCTATCTCTCTGACCTCACACATCAGCAAGGACATGGAACGAATAGTCAGAAGGAAGCTGGTCACCTTCCTTGAAGAGAATGACTTGCTGCCTGACACCCAACATGGTTTCCGACCAGGGCGAAGCTGTTTAACTCAGCTCCTACAACACTATGACTGGGTGCTGAAACGGCTGCTCAACCACTCAAATGTGGAAGTGATATATCTCGACTTTGCAAAGGCCTTTGATAAAGTCGATCATGGAATGATATGTCACAAACTGCGTGATCTCAACATAGTTGGAAAACTGGGAGAATGGCTTCATGACTTTCTGAAAGATAGAAGTCAGGTGGTAGTGGCCACTTCCATTAACACGCAAATAGTGAGCGGTGTTCCGCAGGGCACTGTTCTGGGACCACTACTGTTCATAATGGCCCTCTCAGACATGCCCTCAGCCACGCAGAGAGCCAGGATCACAAGTTATGCAGATGATACAAAAGTTTCACAGGCAATACAGAACCCTGAGGACACCAAACACCTGCAATGTGAGCTAGACAAAATATACAAGTGGGCCGAAAAGAATAGCATGCAGTTCAATGCTGAAAAGTTTCAAGCTCTATACTATCAGCATGCAAAACTAAATGCAATACCCAATGAATACACTGGACCCGGAGGAATAGCAATCCCAGAGGCACAATCAGAGCGTGACCTAGGTATTTACATGAGTGATGACGCGACCTTTCGTGTACATGTTGCTAAATTGGCAATGAAATGTAGACGACTGGCCGGATGGATCCTCAGAACCTTTAGAACAAGAGAACAAGAAACCATGATGGTCCTCTGGAGACACTTGTCCTAAGCCACTTTGACTACTGCTCTCAGTTATGGTCACCATCCAGTGTCAAGTTAATCACAGAGCTCGAGGCGATCCAACGTAGCTACACGAAGAAGATAGCCTCTATGCAGAATGTAAGCTACTGGGAAAGACTCAAGAGATTAAAAATATATTCCCTGGAGCGTAGGCGGGAAAGATATGCCATAATATACATCTGGAAGATCCTGGAGGGACGTGTCCTGAACTTTGGCATCGAGAGTTACGCAAATGCCAGAACTGGGCGCCACTGCGTGGTGCCTAGGACTCCAAACTTGCCATCAAGATGTAGGACAGGATTCTGTGATAGCCTGGGCTTCCGAGGCTCACAGCTCTTCAATATCCTCCCGAAGAACCTGAGAGACCTGCATGGGGTGGATGCAGATGTCTTTAAAATGAAGCTGGATCTCTTCCTGTCAGGTGTCCCAGATGAACCAACTTCACGGCAGGAGGGGCAGATGAGGGCAGCTGCATCGAACTCTCTCATGCACCAAATGGCAGTTTCTGGAAAGCTTTCGTGAAGTGAAACCAAGTAGCAACACCAAATGGCGGTGCCCCAGCATGGCCACAGCTCATAAGCTGAAACTAGAATCAATCAATCAATCAATCAATCAATCATACACACATGTGAGTGTATCGAGAGAGAAAGAGAAGAAAGGAGATATATATGTGTGTGTGTGTTTATGTATGTTTATATATATATATAATCACAGAGAACAAGTAAAGCGTATGGGTTGAAGGAAAGCGCAAACATTAATGCAAGTCTCCCTTCGTTAACTGTTGTTTGAATGAGATTAATGATTCGGAACACTTATCAGCAACATCGCTCGCATCTTTGTGTCAGGAGATTAATAACAAATGATTTTGGGAAATACGATGGAAAAAACTGGAGAATAGAAAGGAATTGGGAGGAGATACCGACACATTTTGTTTATAGTATCACGTGAGTGAACGAAAATATACAAACATATACAGAAAAGTACAATAATTTTAGTTACGACAAGTAACTGGAGGTCTTTCAGCAGAAGTAAGCAGTATTATTCAAACGACGCTAAAAAGAAAAACAGTTAAAGATGTAATTGTTCGGAGTTGGGTCACTGAACGAATATATATATATATATATATATATATATATATATATATATAATCCGTTCTGTCTGTCTGTATGTCTTCTAAGATCTCGGGCATCCTCCATCCGATTGCTCTCAAATTTGATATGTAGATACTGACGGTACCAGGGCGTGTATAAGTCTTGAAAAATTACAAAAATCGATTCCAGGTGAGAATGCGATCGATAAATCCCTGGGAACATGCATTTGTGCGCGCAAGTACATAGTTCCCTAGGTTGTTGCTTTTCATCAAAAATCGCCTCAAGTTGATTTCCTACATGTTTTTTCGGATAAACTTATTATTCTCCCAGGTATGTTCTCATAAATTCATCATGCTTTTCCATCTAGATTTACCTCAAGCTATCCCATTTGCATGCATCGTTTTTCTCCTGCTTTTCTTCCGTCGACCTGTACATAACTGCACCTTTGTTGTTTTTGTACTGCTTAAAGGCACGTTTCTTTCCTTTCAAGCTTACTGTTTAAACCATGTTTGTGTTCTCCCAATCGACAGCCTTATTATTACTGGTACTTTAAACTCTTTTACTGATGAAGTGTGACCTATGGTAGACTAGCTTAATTTAATTTAATTAAGCTGGTCTATCATTAAAGACACTGAAACGATGCATCGTATAAAAGATGAATTAGGGTAAACGTTTTTAAATTTTCACCTTATTTCCGAATTGCACTACTTGGCGGTTGGAGTTCTGGCTGCTCTTTCTGGTGGACGAATGGCCTGTTTAAGCCATTCCTAAATTGTTATATTTATATATATTTAGTCTTTGACTATTTTCTCTTTTCCACTAGGCCGCTGGTAGCGATAAATTTTTACTGAATTTTTTGCTACCCTAAATTGATTAATTGATAATTTTCTGACTAATTCTGAGATTGAATCGGCAGTTTATATTTGCTGCCGATAAGTTTGGCGCGAATGCGTTGGTCTTGAAAATTTTAAGACAGATATTCCCGAGGCATTGATACAGTCGCCTCGTGTATATCCGTCTCTCCCAGGTTTCTTTTACTGATGAAGTGTGACCTATGGTAGACTAGCTTAATTTAATTTAATTAAGCTGGTCTATCATTAAAGACACTGAAACGATGCATCGTATAAAAGATGAATTAGGGTAAACGTTTTTAAATTTTCACCTTATTCCGAATTGCACTACTTGGCGGTTGTTGGAGTTCTGGCTGCTCTTTCTGGTGGACGAATGGCCTGTTTAAGCCATTCCTAAATTGTTATTTTATATATATTAGTCTTTGACTATTTTTCTTTTCCACTAGGCCGCTGGTAGCGATAAATTTTTACTGAATTTTTTGCTACCCTAAATTGATTAATATATATATATATATAATATATATATATATGTATGTGTGTGTGTGTGTTTGTATGTCTGTGTTTGTCCCCCTAGCATTGCTTGACAACCGATGCTGGTGTGTTTACGTCCCCGTCACTTAGCGGTTCGGCAAGAGAGACCTATAGAATAAGTACTGGGCTTACAAAGAATAAGTCCCGGGGTCGATTTGCTCGACTAAAGGCGGTGCTCCAGCATGGCCGCAGTCAATTGACTGAAACAAGTAAAAAGAGTAAAAAGAGTAAAAAGAGTAAAAAGGAGTAATACATATATATATATATATATATATATATATATATATACTAGAAAAAAACCACTATTATGTAATTCAAACAATGATAGACATAAACCAAATCATAAAAATTTTTTTTTTAAACATATAACTAGATCGCAAAACTATACTTTTTGTGATCTAGTTATATGTTTTAAAAAAATATTTTTTATTTCTAATTATGAATTGGTTTATGTCTATCATTGTTTCAATTGCATAATAGTGGTTTTTATCTAATTTATATATTATATATTCATATTGAGAAATCTGATTTAATACTAAATTGAATTTGTCCCTGTAAGTTTGGAGTTATACTGTCTAATATTATTATTATTATTATTATTATTATTATTACTTTTTTTTTCTTCTTTCAAATTTGCTTCCATTTCTTGCCGAGTGTCTTCCCGACTCCTAGGGCAAAGAAACTCATAGTATACATTGGTAGGCCATTAAACCAAACTCAGTAGTTCGTTCATTTTAAAATACATGAGCAGCAACAGTTCTCACATCGACAATGCTCTTCTCAATACGTGTGATGTACCAGTTAAGACAATCTTTTGCACTTCTTGCAGGGATGGTAAGCCAGGGATCATTCTCATATAATTTTCGGTTCCCTTCTTAATCATTCCTAGTGCTCCTACGATCACTGGTATTGTAACCGCCTTGAGATGCCACATTTTCTCAATTTCAATGAGTAGGTCTTTATATTTTCTGAGCTTGTCAAACTCTTTCGCTGAGATATTATGATCACAGGGGATGCTCATGTCGATCAATAAGCAAACTTTATTGTTTTGGTCTTTCACAACAATATCTGGTTTATCGGCCTTGATGGTTCGGTCTGTATGTACTGGAAAGTCCCACAGAATGGTTACATTTTCTCCTTCAGTTACAGCCTCAGGGTGGTGATTATACAACTTGTCGGCAGTTTTGATATTGTAATGCCGACTTATTAGCCAGTGTAGATATTGGCCAACTCTGTCATGTCTTAATTTAT
>NC_043015.1:27158222-27170722 GCF_006345805.1 Octopus sinensis
TATATATATATATATACATATCTCTTTCTCTTTTTTTTTCACTTTTACTTGTTTCAGTTATTTGACTGCGGCCATGCTGGAGCACCGCCTTTAGTCGAGCAAATCGACCTCGGGACTTATTCTTTGTAAGCCCAGTACTTATTCTATCGGTCTCTTTTGCCGAACCGCTAGGTGACGGGGACGTAAACACACCAGCATCTGTTGTCAAGCAATCCTAGGGAGACAAACACAAACACACAAACACATACACATACATACATATACATATATACATATATACGACGGGCTTCTTTCAGTTTCCGTCTACCAAATCCACTCACAAGGCATTGGTCAGCCCGGGGCTATAGCAGAAGACAGTTGCCCAAGATGCCACGCAGTGGGACTGAACCCGGAACCATGTGGCTGGTTAGCAAGCTACTTACCACACAGTCACTCCTGCGCTTATGCCACTCCTGCGGCTATATATATAGTATATATATAATATGTGTGTATGTGTGTAGATGTATGTGTATTTATATATATGTGCGTATATGTGTGAGTGTGTGCGTGTAGATATATGTGTATGTATGTATATATATGTACATATAACTATCTATCTATCTATATATATATATATATATATCATATAATATCTTTTATACATGAGTATTATATTTAAATGTATGCAGTGTACCATTATATATACATGTCTACATACACACACACATAAACACACACTCACACACGTATATATAGTAATAGAGACAACCATCCACAAATATATCTACACAATATAAAATAATATATATGTATATATATATATATGTATATATACATATAAATACAAATATATATATATATTATATACATATATTATATATATATTATATATATACTATATATATACATATTTATATACACATATATATATATTCATACACGTATACATATTCATACATATGTGTATATATATACATACTCCACACGCATATGTCTATACACACACACACACAGATATATATCACAGTTAAAGAATAACATGAAAAGAATTTCGTAATAACATTTCATGAATTTTAACGATATTTTTTGTGTTTATGTTGTTGTCCTTCTTTGCTGGTTTTTTATTGCTATTGTTTGTCTTTTCTTGTTTTATTTTGCCACATAATGTGACTCGTCAGTGGAAAACAATAGCAGCAACACATACAACAACAACGAAAGTTTAATAACATCATCATCATCAATAGCACCATGTACAACATCACCAATATAAACGTCAACAACAACAACAACGTTAGCAATAACAATATCAACAATGTCAATTACATACGACAGCAGCAGCAGCAGCAGCAGCAGCAGCAACAGTAGCAGCACTAATAACAGGAACCAAAACAACAAAATCAATTGAAACAACAACCACAACTATCGAACCCTCCTTTTTTTCTTCTCCTCTTCCCGCCCCTCTCTCTTCTAGGCTCCCTGTCCTTACTCTCCGTTCCCTTCTTCTCTTCATCTCCCCTTCCCCGTCTCTCTCTCTCTCTTCTAGGCTCCTCTGTACTTACCATTCACTCCCTCTTTCTCTTCCTCTCCCCTCCCCATCTCTCTCTTCCAGGCTTCTTCGTCCTTATTCTCCGTTCCTTCCTTTTCTTCCTTTCCCCCTCCCCTCCCTCTCCTTCTTACAGATTCCCCTATCCTTAATCTCCGTTCCCTCCTCTTCCTTTCCTCGTTTTCCTTCTCTCTGTTCCTCTCTCTCTCTCTCTCTCAGTCTCCCCATATCCTTTCTCTCCCTCTCACCCGTTTCCTATCTTTCTCTCTCTTTCCCTCTTCCTTCCTATTTCATATCTCCTTCTTTCTTTGTCTCTTTTTTTCTTCCTCCATTTCATTCCCTCTTTTCTTCTTTATTTTCTTCTGTCACGGTTGGCCAGGTTTAAAAACTTTTATTTTTTTTCTCTTAGCTTTTTGTTTGACTTTTGTTTATTTTTATTTTATTTATTTATCTTGTTAACTTTTAGCTTTCATCCTTCTGGAATCGATAAAATCGACTGGCATCCTTTCCCCCACCCCACACCCCACACGCAAATATCAGGTCACGTGGTTGACTGGCAGAACCAATAGTGTGTCGGAGAGAAAGGAACCTTGCGTAATCTGTTTCGGTTCTCTCCGTTCTGAGATCAAAAACCTTCAGAGGCCATCCTTACGTCTCTTCCTTTCGGGGTTGATAAAATAAAGCACCGTTCGACGAATAAAGCCAATTTGAGTGATTTGGCCTTTCCCTGTAAATTTCACATCTTGTCACTTGGCTGAAAACAATTATTGTCTTTTACTGTAAACATAATATTTGAAAGATTCTCTGAGGCAGCGAACTGGCAGGATCGTTAGCAACGTCGAACAAAAATTCTTAACGGCATTCGTTTTGGTTTATTACGTTCTGAGTTCAAATCTAGCCGATGTCTAAATTGATCTTCATCCTAGCAAGGTCGATAATGCAAAATACCAAGCAAGCAGTGGGTTTCGTGTAATCAATTTAAACCCTTGGCTTTTAAATCCATTTCCTTCTGTAAAGGACTCATTACACCAATGAGTCATTTGACTATGTACGTTGCAAGTTCAAATAACGTCGGGATTAACTTTGCTTTTAATCGTTGTGGCGTTGATATGATAAAGTATCAGTCAAGCAGTGGGATCAATTGGATCAGTTAACCTCTTCCCTCAAAATTGCTCTCCTTGTTCCTAAATTAGGATCTATTAGTTTTCTGGTGTTGAGAGTGACGTACAGACAGAATGATTCGAGCGTTAGTAGTTCGTCCGACTCCTTATGTTTTGAGTTCATTTCCCGCCGGGATCAACTTTACTTTTCATCCTTCGGGGTTGCGTAAAACAAAATAGCATTCAAGTCCCCAAGACGATGATGTTGACTAAACACTTGACCCCAAAATTGCTGGACTCGTGTCTACATTAAAGACCGTTATTTTCTTATGTTAAACACAGACTTTTGAGCAAATTCCGTTTACAATGCAGCAGCAGCAGCAGCAGTAGTAGTAGTAGTAGTAGTAGTAGTAGTAGTAGTGTAGTAGTAGTAGTAGTAGTAGTAGTAGTAGTAGTAGTAGTAGTAGTGTAGTAGTAGTAGTAGCAGCAGCAGCAGCAGCAGCAGTAGCAGTGGTAGTAGTAGTAGTAGTAGTATGGTAGACGTATTATTGTCGAGTTATTTTCTAAGTTCTGAGTTCAAAATCTTCTTTGAAGTATTTATCTTTTCCACTTCCCTGGGTTTCATAGAATGAAATTCAGTCATGGACTTACCGACATTTTTTAGGAGTGAGGGAGTATTTCTTTATTCATTTTTCTGTTTATTTAACCAAGGAGAGGAGTGTCTCGATGATGGATGCTCCGAGAAGACGGTGACTTAGGAGAATAGTTAGCACGCCAGGAAAAAGGCTTTGCGACATTTCGTCCGTCTTTACGTTCCGAGTTCAAATTCTGCCGAGATCGACTTTGCCTTTCATCTTTTCGGGGTTCCATAAAATAAACAACAGTTGAACACTCGGATCGGTGTAATCGACTTCCTCTTCCTCTCAAATCTGATGTCATTGTGCCAAATTTAGAAACAGTAGTATTAGTAGTAGTAGTAGTAGTAGTAGTAGTAAGGTCTCAGTCCTTTACAAAGACAGAAAAACTGCGGCCGGTGGTGAATGAATCCAAATCTAGAATTCGGTAGTTCACGGGGAGTATACAGTTTCTCCTTTGTCCCCATATTTTCAACTCTGCTCAGGCCCAGGGTGGTAGTAAATGCCAAAGGCTCTAGTTATAGGCTGAACCGAAGAAGATAACCCAAGGCTAAAGTATAAAGAACTCAGAAGATGGCTGACGCCTAGATAGATGTCATACTCGCCCAGGGATGCATAGACATGCTTCGATGCCACGTGAACCCGTTCATTTGCCCCGTGCAACAAAGAAGCTTGGACAAACAAGAGATTAGAAGACTGAATTGCAAATAAGCCAGCGAAAGTCAGTGAGGGATATTTGCTATGGTTCCCCACCCCACAAAAAACATAGTGAATCGTCAAACATTGAAAAAGAGTTTCCTCATCAGCGATATCTGTAAGTAGGAGAATTAAAATTTCACCCTTGCCGGGAAGATGAGGGTCATTGACCTGAGTGATAGTCCTCTTACTCAGGCAACATCTTTTCTGTCATTTCTTCACGTAATAAATAACTACTGACACTGTCTTTCACATCAACACTATGCCCTCGGAGTTGCTTGTTTGTGTCATATTCTTAACAAACACACCCGTAAATTCGTTTCCCAGACCTTCCTTTCACTGAAAGTCAGATGGAGTAAATAGAAAATAACGTATTTTTTTATGATGCTAATAAGTAACATTTGGGCTAAAATTAGCAGCTATATCCCTCTCAAATACCACCGTTTATATATATATATATATATATATATATATATATATATATACATATGTGTATATGTATATTATGTATATATATATATATATATATATATATATATATATATATATATATATATATATAATATATATATATATATATGAGATAATGTAGTCCTTATTGACGATGCCTGAAAAAGAAAAAATGGAATGTGTTCATGGTTGGGATATCTTTGAGCATAAACCTGTCTCGATCATGACTTGAAGTTCGTCAATAACAGTTTCTTTGTTATTGCTATCTTTGTAGTAGTTATTGTTGTTGCCAGACAGTAAAAACATTGCGAGTGAGAGGTGTCAACTGATGCGACAGACCGTGAAACTGTGTATTTGTGCCGTCACAAAATGCCTGATCTTCTCAATTCCGATATTTGGTTATAGATTTAATTTCTTTTGATGAAATATTTTTTGTAGGAAGCAATAAAACTTGCTCTGTCCGCTTGATTTTCCTCTCAATTTTTGGACAGTTTTATCGGAACGGTCTTGTCGCCGCCATTGTGAACAACAGAATAAATAAAATACAAGAATTTTATTTATTTATTTGTTTATTTTTAGAAATATTATTTCTTGTCTGCAGGGTGTCTTTTATCCTTTATTTCTGTTTTTATTTGATAAAAATATTTTTTAAATATTTAAAAAACGTATTTAAAACAGTTGTTTTCCCTCACAAAAATGGTTCTCCGTCGGTTTCGACGCTGAGCGTTCTAAATAGTTGATCAACCAAGCTAGCTACTCATACAGGGTAGAATTAGCATGTTAATGGATGAGTATTCCACAGATACGTGCAGCTTGAACATGAATTATTAATCAGGATCAGATACAATGTGACGAGGCGGACCTTTGAATACAATAATTTGCCAGGCTTCGCCATAGTTTCCGTCGACCTACGTTCACCAACTAAACTTAGATCACGCCGGAGTTAGAGTAAAGAACATTACGATGTCATGCAATAGGATCGAACCCACAACCTCAGGACTGCGATGTGTACTTGTTAACCCTTCAGCCATTTATCCCTCACAGTAATTCAATATGATTTTTAATCGTGACACATCAGATGCTGTAGTTTTAGATACTCCTAAGATTGGATGGATACAGCTGGAATAAGTTTGATTAATGGTCTGTTCGATCAGGGATGACTTAGAACTCGTTAACAGCAAAGGCGAGTCGGGAAAAATGTTTCGCAGCATTCTTCTGATTTTTTATGTATTGAGATAAAATCCATTCCATGTCAACTTTCCAGATCAATAGACACCAGCTATATACTGAGGTCGATGTAATCGATTAGTCCCTCCAACTAAAAGTACCAAATTCGGAAACCCTATATTTTGTAATAACTCTCGGGGTCTTGAATTCGGACAAAAAGAAAAAACAATTTTATTGGAAAGATTCTTTAATCGATGCCATCAACCCCTAGTATTTTACTGGTACTTTTTATTATATTTAACCCAGATATGAAAAACATTGTTGACCACAGGTTCTCATAGCCCCGGGGTCGATAAGTTAGAGACACAATTAAATACTGAGATCGATATAATGGACAAACTTTCTGGCTTGGTACCCATATTACATATAATTATTACTGTACAGAAAAGTTTAACCGAAAACCGAGTTTTGGGATTCCTGTTTTCCAGTCATTTCTGGCGACACCACGTCTTACTTCTTTTCCAAACATGTTTTGATATAAAAACAACTGGCATTGTTTTATTTTCTCGTTTCATTAGATATATTTTTATACTTGTTTGGCAGAACAGAATATATAGAACTCAGCACATTTTATATATATATATATACGCTTATAATTACACACACACATATATATATATATATATATATTATTAGTGAATTGAAGAAATGGAGTTGAACGAAGATTGAACAGAAATCGTTTTATTGCATTCTACACGTGTTTCGAAAGGCACAATTTACCAAATTCCGATTGAATAAGGAGACCATATTGTGTCTTTCTCTTCAGGAAGAAATAGGAAATCCGTTGGAAAAAACAAAAACAGAACAGAGGCGGAGCAAAACAAATCGAACGAGGCTCCTAAGAGCCCATGGCTAAACTGTTTATCAATGTATGTTGAGAACGGGTGGTGGGTGCGTTGAAGATTTTAACGGGTCAGGCAGCGGTCATTCCGGTGGGTGAGAGCACGGAGTGCTTAGATGTTCTTTGTGACCGAGACTAGAGTTCTGACTATTTAAAGAATATTAGGTGTATTATATGGGGCGAGGTAAACTCTACTTAGAAACATGTGTGTGTGTACTGTTCTATATATGCGCAGCCGCAAGTTGGTAAGAGGCGCTACACTCTGGTCACTGCTGAGAAATCCGTCAGGGGGTAGAAAATATTTTATATGTTCGTATGTGCGTTTGATCGCGCGGCCGTCAGTTGGTAAACAGCCCTACACAATGGTCATTGCTGTAAAATCTGTCGGGCGGCAGAAAAATATTTTATGTGTGCGCACACATAAATATTTTTCTGCCGCCCGACAGATTTTACAGCAATGACCATTGTGTAGGGCTGTTTACCAACTGCGGCCGCGCGATCAAACGCACATACGAACATATAAAATATTTTCTACCCCCTGACGGATTTCTCAGCAGTGACCAGAGTGTAGCGCTTCTTACCAACTTGCGGCTGCGCATATATAGAACAGTACACACACACATGTTTCTAAGTAGAGTTTACCTCGCCCCATATAATACACCTAATATTCTTTAAATAGTCAGAACTCTAGTCTCGGTCACAAAGAACATCTAAGCACCCCGTGCTCTCACCCACCGGAATGACCGCTGCCTGACCCGTTAAAATCTTCAACGCACCCACCACCCGTTCTCAACATACATTGATAAACAGTTTGACCATGGGCTCTTAGGAGCCTCGTTCGATTTGTTTTGCTCCGCCTCTGTTCTGTTTTTGTTTTTTCCAACGGATTTCCTATTTCTTCCTGAAGAGAAAGACACAATATGGTCTCCTTATTCAATCGGAATTTGGTAAATTGTGCCTTTCGAAACACGTGTAGAATGCAATAAAACGATTTCTGTTCAATCTTCGTTCAACTCCATTTCTTCAATTCACTAATAATATTAAAATTCAATTATCCGCACCAACGCACGGTTGCAACACCATATGGTTGTACCTCCAACCGTGCTGTCTTCTGCTGTGATTTTTGCTACCAAGGTATCGGTTAAACTTTTGATTAATCTGCAACAAGATTATTCATCTTTCTATTTCACAAAATATATATATATAATATATATATATTATATATATAATATATATATATATATATATATATATATATATATACATATATATATATATGTATGTAGGTATGTATGTATGCATATAAATATATGTATTATGTATGTATATATATATATATAATATATATATATATGTTACGGAGATGTACTTGCATAGCAAGTGATTTGATCTGAGATCGTGCGCTGAAACGAAAACAATTGCAGCGTGGAAGGTGTTTGTAAGCCATTTAAGAAACACACAAAAGCCGTTCGATTCACTTCAACATTTAAGTTTAATTTGTCAAAATATTTTCGTCGCTTTCAGACCGCGACCTGTTCACTGACAAAAATCCGTGCTGCTTTGGAAGCAAAGTTTACTCTTACTAAATCCAAGCTTCTATCAACCTTCTCTAATTACACCCAAAGGCATATACAAGAATGATCAATAAATAAGACCCACGTTCTTGACACCAAAATTAAGAGGGATGCAGCACGGATTTTTGTCAGTGAACAGGTCGCCGTCTTAAAGCGACGAAAATATTTTGACAAATTAAACTTAAATGTTGAAGTGAATCGAACGGCTTTTGTGTGTTTCTTAAATGGCTTACAAACACCTTCCACGCTGCAATTGTATATATATATATATTATATATATATATATATATATATATATATTATATATATATATATATATATTATATATATAATATTATGTATGTATTTATCTATGTATCTATATATGTATATATTAACTTACGTAGATATGTTTCGACCAAAGATTGATCCAGGCCATGTCTAACTTAATAGCACCACCTGAAGGATTATCTAAATCCTGTTTAAGTCAAGTTTTGTTTATGATCCATTCAAGTAGTGAGTTCGTGTTGATTGAGTTGTAACCAAGTATGGGTGGCTTATCCGGTATTCCTTGAAATAAATCTGTCCAGACTCCGTTCAAAGGTGATGGGATCCTTTTCCTCTTTGATCTCTTTTGGGACAATGTTAAACAGGGCAGGGCCTGTTGAGGAAAAGAAATTGTGTCGCAGTGTACCTATATGTTGTGATCCTCAATTGGGCAGGGGACGTATAGCCTGTGGTCCCAGCTTTGGATGGATTTTGAAACTAATGTTCAGGTCATTTGGGTAATATGCTGGCGGTATATTCTTCACAAGGCGGCGAGCTGGCAGAAACGTTAGCACGCCGGGCGAAATTCTTAGCGGTATTTCCTCTGCGTTACGTTGTGAGTTCAAATTCTGCCGAAGTCGACTTTGCCTGTCATCCTTTCGGGGTCGATAAATTAAGTACCAGTTACGCACTGGGGGTCGATGTAATCGACTTAATACCTATGTCTGTCCTTGTTTGTCCGCAGTGTGTTTAGCCCCTTGTGGGTAATAAAGAAATAGGTATATTCTTCACACTGTACAAATGAATTACCGCTCGCGGCGATGCTGGAGTGAGTAGAGTTTCAAGGCTTTAAGGCGATCGCAAAAACCGAGGTCAGTCTTGCCTTCAATTCGTTTACAGAGTGCCCTCTGGGGTAATTCAATCTTCGAGATGTTTTGTTTTGTATGGGGAGACCACAAGAAGCAGTAGGATTCGAGGTATGGCCGTACAAGGGAGGAGAAAAGTGGAATGATGGCACTTGTTCTCTGAACCGGAAGGTTCTTAAGATCCAGGAGCTCATCCTACGAGCTATATCGACTTTAGTGTTGATGTGGGCACTCCAACTGAGATATTTGTCTACAATTATACCAAGGTCTCTGATATTATTAGATGCCGTGAGCGGTTCTCTTGAAGGAAGAGAGTATGGCTATTTTAGTATAGACTTTCTTCCAAAATGCATCAGCTCAAGTTTTCCCTCGTTTAGTTGCATTTTGTTTTTGTCTGCCCATTGACTCATCGCATATAGATCAGACTGGAGTTGAGTTCGGTCTTCTTCTTCATTGGTGATTTACTGGAGCTTAGTGTCATCAGCAAATATGTTCACTTTGCAGTGATTTACGACGCTGGAAAGGTCATTTATGTAAATTATAAAGAGGAGCGGGCCCAAGACAGTCCCCTGAGGGACATCACTGGTGCCTTTTGCTGGGCTTGAGTGGATTCCATAAACCACAACATGTTGTATTCTATTCGGCAGGAAATACTTAATCCAGTGTAGAGGTTTTCCATGGATTCCAATATTTGCCAATTTTGAGAGTAAGATATTATGGTCAACCCTGTCGAACGCTTTACTAAAGTCAAGATATATGACATCAGACTTCGAACCTGTTCCCAAGGCTTTAAGTATATCTTCAATGTGGTCTAAGAGCTATGTTAGACAGGTCTTTCCACAGCGAATGCCATGCTGATTTGCATTTAGGAGTTTGTGGATCTTCAGGAAGTCAGCTATCCTTGATCTTACCACTCTTTAAAACACTTTAATGATGTAGGAGATGAGTAAGATTGGGCGATAGTTGATTGCGAAGGATCTGTTTCCCTGCTTGAAAACTAGGATGACAGACTGGGCTAGGACCTGTTTCAGTATATAATCTGAGTCTAAAGAATTTCTCCAGAGGTTGGTCAGAGGGACTGTAAGTTGGTGTCTACATTCCTTCAGGAGACTAGCGGGGATCTATCAGGGCCTACAGCAGAATAGTATTTGACCTCATTTATTGCTGCTATGATGTCTGAGGCAGTGAAGGTTATATCCGAGATTTTATTTTAGGAATCAACTTCGTTCGCTTCTCTTACGTCAATATCAGTGGGATCACTAAAGACAGAGCAGTATTGTTTCTGCAGTATTTCTGCCATTTCTTTAGCATCGTGTTGGGGAATGCCGTTATCATCGATCAATGGCCCAATGGGTGAGACAGCAGTTCTATGCTTATTTGCATAATAATAGAACAGTTTTGGGTTCTGTTTGATGTTTTTGATTACCCACTGTTCCTCCGCAGCTCTTTAATTTTCAATGGAGGTTTTCATGTCAGTCTGCAGGTGAAGTTTTACACGTGTATATATATATATATATATATATATTATATATATATATATATATATATATGCATGTATGTATGTATGTATGTATGCATGTATATATATATGTGTGTGTATATGTATATATAGAGAGAGAGATAGAGACAGACAGACAGACAGACAGACAGGCAGGCAGACAAAGAAACAGAGATAGATAGTTATTTGAGAGTGATTATCAATCCAGGCCTAATACTTCATAAAGCTCTCTCTCTTTCTCTCTCTCCCCTCTCCCCCTCTCTCTCTCTCCTGGTACACCAAATTAGCAATATTGTTTAGATTAAGTAAAGAACACCGCGTAGTCTTGTGGCAGGATCCAAGTTTATGTTTCATCTCCATTCTGTATTGAAAATCCGTGCTTGTCATCCATTTATACTCGTTTTGACACAAAGTCATATACAAGGGAAGCTTTAAATAATGATCACTAAATACTTTTTCTTTGTTGAAAAACAAAAAAAATGCGTATTCTGATTTGTTCTAACCAAAAATGACTCTGTTGAAAATAGCATTGACTTTTTTTGGGCGTTCAGTTTTTCTCAACCGATCAATCGAGCGATTGAGTAAACCAATCAATAACTAACCTATCACAACTACTGGAAACAGCTGTAAGCCAAATTCACTACAATAAAGAAAAAATATGTAATAATCATCATTTATACATTGTTTTACATATATATATTACATGAAGAATTAACGACCCTCTCTGTCTTATACGCATACGTTTTTCACCTGTCGTTGTTTATTTACAATGCATTTTTTCATTTATATGTATATATATATATATAATATATATATATATATATATATATATATATATATAATCTTATATTCTGTTAAACACTTTGTAGTATGTTGATTAAAGCTCATCCACAGTATTCGGTTACCTAATGTCAACAGTATTGAGGTATATACCACTGGGTTTACGACAGCAATTCCTTTGCGTCCGTAGAATCTTTATAAAAAATATGAGAGACAGAAAATGGAATTCACAAGACGATCGTTTCAAATCATCATGCTTTTGTACCTTACAGGTAAAGATATTGTACAATCACTTGTCATACATTACAGTTGTAGACGCCTCTGCTCAGGTGACTTTTCAAAAAGTACATTGATTTTTACTCGCCGTTTCGCTTATTTTTATAATACATTTTAGTTCCTCATGGAGACGGATAGTATATTACACGAACTAAATGTATTGTTATGAAAATACGCGAAACGGCAAGTAAAAAACAAGGTACTTTGGAAAAGTCACCTGAGCAGACGCATCTGTAACTATAATGCATGATAAGTGATTGTACAACATCTTCACCTGCATGATGGGTAGGAACGCCCGTAGTGTTTTTGAAAAAAGAGTTTCGTGAATTCCATTTTCTGTCTTCCATATTTTTATTTTTATTTTATCTAGTTTCAGCTGACGAGCTGTGGCCATGCTGGGGCACCGCCATATATATATATATATATATGTGTGTGTGTGTGTGTGTGTGTGTGTGTGTGTGTGTGTGTGTGTGTGTGTGTGTGTGTGTGTGTGTGTGTGATGTCTATGCGTGTATTGAGATAGATAGATAGATAAATAGAGAGAGAGAGAGATTGAGAGAAAGAAAGAGAGTTTAAGTCGACAGAAAGTTTACCAAAGTGACTCAACGAGTGAGAGTTCCCTACAAGTAGGAAACTCTCGGCCCTTGAGTCAAATTCTCTGTCGAATAAAAATGTATTTCAATAAGTTTCTTAACCACACAACCATTCCGTTCTTTCTTTCTTACTTTATTTATTTATTTATTTAACCATTATATTTCAACCTCAAAACTTGAAGAAATCATTCCAAAT
>NC_043015.1:27175722-27225722 GCF_006345805.1 Octopus sinensis
CGGCGGCAGCGGTGGCGGTGGCGGCGGCAGCGGTGGCGGCAGCGGTGGCGGCGGTGGCGGCGGCGGCGGCAGCAGCAACAAACACAGGAGATGGATCCACGTCAATTTCGAGGACGGCTCTTGACATTTTATTTTTACTTTTCAGTCACGTGACCTCCCCAACCCCACGCATATTGAATTATTCTGTTAGTGGCTGAGTACTCCATACACACCCGTGTACGTGAAATAATTGTTCGGCAGATTCAGCGTGAGATCGTGTGTGACAAGGCTGTGCTTTCAATTACGGATACAATCCATTGAACAAGCTTCAGCACGATATCCGCCCCTGTAATTTCATCCACATTGATCAGAAACAGTTAAAAACAAAACGCCTCAATCGCTCTGAAGCAGAATGGAACCTTGGACGTCGCGACTGCAAAGCGAACTTTTAACCATTCCACCACGCTGCGATCAACTGCCATACTACGGCCATTTTGGGGCAGCATCTGCCCCCGCAAAATCGAACTCCGTACTTGTTTTTAAGTTTGATATTTATATCAGTCTCTTTTTCGAACTGCTAGGTTACAAGGACATAAACAAACCAAGCTAAGGAGAACAAACACAAGCACGCACAAGTATATACATGCATATGTGTATGTGTGTGTGTGTATGTATGTACGTATGTATGTATGTATGTATGTATGTATGTATGTATGTATGTATGTATGTATGTATGTATGTATGTGTATGTGTAAAATTTCTTTTTACCACGTTCCATATCTTCTTAAATATGGATAGAACGTATTAGATAATGTGATTTCATATATATCTCTCCTGAAGTATGGTTGGTCACGGTTGAAACGCTTTTGATCATAGAGCTATCCGATCATATTTCACTTTGAAAGTGTGCGTTTGTATGTGAATGTTTGTTTTGGGCAACATACGCAACAATTCTCGCTCTTTTTCTCTAATATCTGTGAACGCCAATCCAAATTTGACCCCATACAACATCTCTTACAAACACGCATACCTCCTATTCCTCCTCGATACAGAAATATCTTTTATCTCAAATCCAACTCATCGATCTTCACTGCAAGGTGCAGTCCTTAATGCGTTGTGGTCGCTACGCATATAGAGAAATAACGTATTCTAAATTTATCATAAAACAACTAAGATCTTTTTACAACCATCACACTTCTCTATACATCAGGGAACGTACTGCTTTTTTTCTCATTTTAGTCATAATGCTCCTTTAAAAGACGATCTTAAAGTACAGTTAATTTGATAAATTTGACATCTTTTATTACAACGACAACAGCATTGCTCAGACTTCCTTGCCATTCTTTAAAAACCAAACGTTGATGGTTGACCACGCAGTGTATGCACAACATCTTAGAGCATTTTATAAATAAGTCCCCGACCCCTTATATCTACCCATCCCACTTACCACCACATAGACAGCGCCATCTGCCAAATAGGTTATTATTTTTCCATGTGAAATATTACTTATCTAATGATTAGTACCAAATTCCTCAAAAGTTGTTTTAACTTGCGGTGACCGACATAAGTCTTCGAGTAAAATGCTGTGCTCCTTGGAGCAAATTACCATCTTAAAACTTAACAAATGTCATCAGAAGAACTTCATTACCCCTTAAAATAGAACCTGTTTGAAAGACAAACTGCTTCATTTGTAACCCTTTTTCTCTTCTTCAGTACGCATTTCCTCAATGCAATTCGATATTGTAGATTTACACCAAAAGGATGGCATTGGCCAACTTCATGTCCTACCTGCTTCACAGCAGCTGAAATCACAAGTAACTTAGAAATAACAATTCATCAGTGATTCTTGTGACTTGCTTAACTTATGAAATCATTCGGGAAAATCTCAAGAGATGCAGCAAAACCGTTGTTTACTTCAAACTAAAACATTGATTCAATATTTTTTTCCTCGGAAATAATCTTTCAGTTCACTTTTTTTTTTACCCTACGGAATTTGTTGCTTTAAAATTTTCTGTTTTGTCTTTAAATGACTTTGAGTCTTATATGTCGCATGTTGTCATCAGAAAATGTTGCAGCTATGCGTGTATGACGCATTGGCTTTGTAAATGGTTTCTGGTGATGAAATAAAACCGTAGGCGAGAGATTCAATGGAATATTGTCGACTCTTTTTCATCACCACAAGAACCATGCATAATCTGTAATCACAGTAAAATAACCAATTTGATACCATCTTCAAGAAAAACTCGTCTGGAGAGATTCGCCTAAAGATCGCAGTGACGCGAAATTCGAGTCACGAGATAAACTCTCAATTTCAGTTTTAATAGAAAAAAAAACTCTAAAATATGTATTGGGCATTCATTTCTCATTCGTTTGACATTAAGCAATGTATATATATGCATACAAAACTTCCGGTCACTTACACTTTTTGTTCGATCTCTTGCAGCTAAAATACAATGTGGAAGTGTTACTATCTAATGACTTATGCTTATGCTTCATATTTTGGTGTTCCTTATTTTCAGTTCTAATTTTATTTTTAGTATCTTTTTATTCTTAATCGTATTTTATTCTGACCGTCTCCCTCTATTGTGTGTTTACAACAGTGTGTCTTTATGTAAGATTTATTTCTCTTAGTATCGTGGCTAGAAGAATTACACCATCATTTTTTTCTGTATATCCAACCTTGGCTAATGCCACATTGTAATACGGTGCGTTAAAAACTGCTTCACTCACTGATAGTTTTGACATTCGATTAGATATATTTTTTACTAGTCCTTCTTTTATAGAATGTAGGTGATTAATATACCTCAGGCTCCCATTTCGCTTGTAGAATGAATGGTTCAAATAATTTTGTATCTAAACTGTTGCATCCAGAAAGTTTACATTCCGGTAATTATTTTCAATAGTAATAGGTAAGAATTTGAAGTTGTTTTCTATGTCTTTCCATTTCAACCTTACTACATCGATCTAGTGTGAAGAGAGTGTCGACCCAATATAGACCACCCCACCCAATCTTAGAAAACCAAGATTCCATTTGGAATAGGATATATACTCCAACTAGATCGATGACCTGTGCTGTACATCCCATTGCTATATCGAAAGAATCTACCCGATCAGGTCTCTTCCAAAATTGACCATGAAATCTACCGTAGTTCCCCACGCGGTAAATATAATTTCTGTCTCTGATCCAGACAATTCCGAATTCTACAGAGCAAAAATTAAAGCCTTATTTAGAAGAATAGAATTAAGAATGGAGTCTAGCTATGTCTAGTTGTATTATTTTTTCTCCGATTTTTAAAATATCTGTTTACCTCCTAAGTATCAGACCAGAGTGATGTCTAGTTTTAGATTAAAGAATTGCTATTACTCGATCGATAATATTTTTGCTAATTTTACCTATATCCAATTTAGAGGGGCATATTAATCTAACTTTAGGGTCACTATCAAAATTGTTTTTATGATCTTTTCAATTTATCCTAGGTTTTCTGGGGTCATACTTATTACATAGTTTGTACTTATTACATAGGTTTTCCCAAATTAATTCCTGATATAGTTTTGTTTCACAAAGTGAAGATTATCAGTCTTGGCTGCAAGTAACAACCTTCCTGGTATTTCTTTGAAATCTTCGAATGCTTTTAGTAATTTTTGCTGCTGTCTTTTATTTATCCGGGGAATGCATGTATAATGTCTGGTTTATGGCAATGAAACTAACATAGCAAAAATTTCTAAAAGGGTTCGAATGAAATGTTACAGAATAATGATTAGAGCGAGTAGATTTTGCTTAAAGAAATAATATATTGTTAAGTAGGTGGTTGTATGCAAACTCTTTCCGGTTTGATTATATAAATGAGCAATTTTTTCATTAATAATTATAAAACTACCATCTTTATGACAGCAATCGTCATAATTGCTTTAGATTTACTAATCTTTCTTGATGACTGAACTTTGGTCAATCCTATTACGGACAATAGGTGGTTGGTCTTTAGAATATATCAGTAAGTAAATAGATGTAATGAATTTATGGGCATGTTATTTAGATAAATATTAATTAGTACTATCTAAAGAACTATTATGATTACTTCTATCACTCCCTCTTTTTCTAGACCTATTGGCGTATCCCGTTATACTAAAGCACTTATTTTACTTTTTATTATTTATACACCCCGTTACCCCTAAAGAAAGATTAACCCACCAACTAATATTTTTAGTTTTGTCCTTTACTCAACGGCCTAAAGCGTTACACTGCAAAATGGCATGATTCAAATATATTAAGCCTTCATTCCTCCTCTCAAGGCTCTTTTTCTTTTCTGTTCTTTTATTTTATGTATTTTCCTCACTCTGATGAATCTCTATGCTCCAGTTCGGATGTGTTATAAAATATGACGAATACTATTCTCAGAATTTTTTTTGGCAACACTGTGGGACATTGGAAGCAGAAACGGCTGTTAGATGGGATGAAGTTTTCTATAAGAAAATATTAATCGGTGGTAGTCACTTGTTGTTGATCAATATTTCTCCATTTTCTGCTTAATTTAAATTTGATTCCTGATAAACTCTTGTTTATTTTGTTATTGCCTGCATCTTATGAGCATAATATGCTTCCATATGTATGTATGAATTTATGTATGTACGTATGAATGTATGTATATGTATATGTATGTATATATCTCTTATGATAAGAGGCAGATTTTCTCTGCCTGTTCCCATGTTCCTTTTTAATACAATTCTACAAAATAGAATTTCTTCAATTGGAATTTACCTACGATTTTTACAAGTAGATTCGATTCGGTCATGGCATATAAAGTTTTTTCAATTTGACCCCCAATTAAGCAAAAATTCGAGAAAAGTAAATATTTTACGATTTGCCTCTCTAATTTCAACTGCTTCACTCCTGGTATTACCATAATTTCTCTTACTTTCTCTTTGCAAATGTACCTTAAACCACTACTCAAAAAAAAAAAATACAGAGCAAACAGAAACAAATAAATACATAACGATTTACTCCTCACACAATTTCTTCAATTGGAGTTTACCTATGATTTTTCTAAGTACATTCCATTTGGTCATGGCATATAAATTTCTTTCAATTTCACCCCCAATTAAGCAAAAATTCGAGAAAACTCAATATTTTACGATTTTCCTCTCTCACTTTAAAGGCTATACTCCGCCTATTACCACACTTACTCCCACTTTCTCTTTACACACATAGACACGCAAACATATACATATATGACAGTGTCAATTGTTGAAAGAAAATTGTAAGCTAAGGTGTGTGTGTGTGTGCGTGTGTGTGTGTGTGTGAGTGTGTGTGAGTGTGTGTCTGTGTGTGTGTGTGTGTGTATGTGTGAGTGTGTGTCTGTGTGTCTGTGTGTGTAACAGGGATGAGCCATTAATACTGGTCATCCTTTTTGCTAGAGGAAGATCTGCTATGGTCTTATATGCTACACCACTGGTTTTCAATTCATATTAATCAAATTAATATTCAATTTTTCACCCTTATTATGTGTGTGTGTATTAGCAATTCGTATAAAATTGCATCAATGACTTGAACTTGAATAAGTGGTTTCACATAAATGGGGATAAATTAAAAAGGTTTGTTGTTATTAGTATTACTGTTTGACTATTGTAATCACGTGGCATGTAAAGTTTATAGCTGCAACACATTATATATACCGTACTTAAAACACACCATGACACACCACAAATGTACCTTGAACGAGAAGGACTATTCATTATAATACATCAGTTCCACACATTTACCCTGGTTCCATTTCGGACAACTGCACAAACATTTGCCATTTGACACATGTATGTAAACAATTTCCTTTCTTAAAAATTTCAATTCATTTTCTTTTTCAATTTACGTTTCTATACACTTTACACAAATATTTGATTAAACAACTAAAACACTTCACATTTCGAACATGTACGTAAACTACTTCCATTCTTACAAATCTAACTTTATTTTCTTGCTTTTAACTCAACTTTCAATACACTTTACACACTCTGTCGCTATACTTGCATAAAAAATTTCTTTCAGCTGCAAATATTTCTTTCTTTTCCTTTCACGGTTAACATTTTTCCACATTTCATTCACATTACAATTTCTATCTTTAAGTAACTTTCACCCTTTCTTTTTCACATAAAATGCCACCGAAAAAGAGAAGTCGCCTCGGCCGCCATACTGCAGCAGAAGGGCGCAAAAGGCGATTATCGCAAACGAGTCTTCCGACAAAAAGGCTTTCAGACTTTCACAGAGCGCCTTACGTTCAGCGCAATCACGAGCTGCTGAAAATTTACAACAGCGCAACGCACGCCTAGCAAAAATGGCTTCATACGATACTGCTTCCAGGGCTTCAGAGGGTCCGGAAACAAGGTCGAAGCGCATGCCATAAAGGCTGCTGCTGTTGCTGCACAAAGGGCTTCAGAGAAACAACAAAGGGCCACTCGACTGGCTACAAACGCTGCGGCTACTGTTGCTTCAACATTTTCGGCTGCTGAAAATTTACAACAGCGCAACGCAAGCCTAGCAAAAATGGCTTCATACGATGCTGCTTCCAGGGCTTCAGAGGGTCCGGAAACAAGGTCGAAGCGCATGGCCATAAAGGCTTCTGCTGTTGCTGCACAAAGGGCTTCAGAGGACCCACAACAAAGGGCCACTCGACTGGCTACAAACGCTGCAGCTACTGCTGCTTCAACATTTTCGACACATTCCCACGACTCAGACCAGCAACGTTCTACACTCCAGCGGAACAGTTGACGCCGCGAGGCTACCCGCGGTCTGACGAGTCCAAACAGCCCTTACTGGCATCTACGGGCTTTCAAGTATGAGCCCAACTTCAATTACTCGATGCACGCTGACATAAATATTGGGAAAATGTGCTTCAATTGCCAATTCTGCGATGCTAAAAAGTGGGCTGTGGAACCACCTGCAATGTGCTGCTTAAACGGTAAGGTCAGCTTGCCCCCTCTTCGGGAGCTGCCAGACCCTTTGAAGGAATTACTTACTGGTTCCACCTCAAGGTCATCAAAATTCTTTCAACGCATCAGGAAGTACAATTTTGCATTTCAGATGACTTCTTTCGGGGCTAACGTTGTCAGAAAACTGGTTGGATGCCTACTTTCAAGGTCCAGGGCCAGGTGTATCACCTTATTGGGTCACTCCAGCCACTAAAAAATTGCAAACCTTCGTTCTTTCAAATCTATTTCATTTCAAATTACAATAGGCAACTTGATGTGCGTTTCGGCGTAATTCCACAACCTGCAAACACTGACGCTGACAATTTCGACAGGGACGTGCTGCTCAGTCTGCAAAACATGCTTCATGACCACAACAGCTACATTCGCAGTTTCAAATACGCCTTGGAAACAGCCCCTTCACCAACATTCACCATTGTCATCGATGCTGACAAAAGGCCTTCTGGGGAGCACGCACGCCGATATAACGCTCCTTCGTGCAATGAAGTGGCCATAGTTCTCCATGGTGAACAGCACAATCAGCAAGACATAGTTCTTCAAAGCCGCGACAGTGATCTTCAGCGTATTAATGAGACGCATCGGTCATATGACGCGCCTTCTTTTTCCGTATGGAGAAGACGGGTACCATTTCGGCATTCCTCACCACAAACCAAACGAGCCCACTGCTTCGACATCTAAAACTGTTTCATGTATGGCTTTTTAATCATACCGCTTCATGACAAGGCATAATGATTTCAACCCCCTGCACAGATCACGGGAACTGTTTCACCAGTTTGCAGTTGACATGGCTGCAAAGATGGAGTCCGAGAGACTGTGCTTCCTCAAATTGAATCAGAAGCAGCTGCGCTCAGACTCCTACATCCATTTGCGTGATGGCATTGGGAATGACATTGACGCCCGCAATATCGGAAAAATGTGCATTCTCCCCTCAACCTATACAGGGGGCCCACGGTACATGCACGAGCGAACACAAGACGCTATGACTTACGTTCGGCATTATGGGCGACCCGATTTATTCATTATCTTTATATGTAACCCAAAGTGGGTTGAGGTAACGCGAGAACTTCTCCCAGGGCAGCAGTACTGTCATCACCATGGTATTATTGCAAGGGTTTTCAGGCAGAAACTGGCTAAGCTCATTCATTTAATTAAAAAAAGGGCAGGTTTTTGGGCCTGTTAACTGCCACATGTATACTGTTGAGTGGCAGAAAAGAGGGTTGCCACACGCGCACATTTTGCTTTGGTTGGTCAACAAAATAGACCCAACAGTTCTTGATGATCTCATTGCAGCAGAAATTCCGGACCCAACTGTTGACCGGCAGCTGTACGACATTGTGAAGGCACACATGGTACACGGTCCGTGCGGTCCTGGTTTTCAAAAGTTCTCCTCATGCCACAAAGACCACGTGTGCACTAAACGGTACCCAAAGAGGTTCGTGGACGAGACCCAGACCGGCCGCGACAGATACCCACTGTACAGAAGAAGGCACCCTGACAATGGTGGATTCACTATGACGTTACGGGGTCATCAAGTGGATAATAGGTGGGTAGTGCCGTACTGTCCATTTCTGATGAAAACTTTTAACGCTCACATAAATGTGGAGTTCTGTCATTCAGTCAAGTCTATAAAGTATATATGTAAATATGTTAACAAGGGTTCTGACGCTGCCATGTTTGGCCTTCAAAAGGACAATAGCATGGACGAGGTGTCACAGTACTTGGCAGGTCGGTACATAAACAGTGGTGAAGCTTTTTGGCGGATATTCGGGTTTCCACTTCACCAAAGGCACCCCGCCATCATACAACTAGCGGTTCATTTGGAAAATGGCCAGTGAACTTACTTTACTGAACAGACTGCAGCTGAATTGGCGGCAAATCCAAAATAAACAACTTTGACCGGTTTCTTTAGGCTTTGCCAACTTGACACATTTGCTAAAACACTTTTATACCCACAGGTCCCGTCCTACTACGTGTGGTCAAACAACAATTCGGTGCGTAGGAAGTCGGGTCAGGATGTTGAAGGACATCCTGGTGTCAAGTTTAACAGCTGTCTAGGAAGAGTCTACACTGTACCTCCAAACCAACATGAGTGTTTTCACCTGTGCCTTCTCCTCCATCAGGTTTAAGGCCCACAAAGTTTTCAAGACATCAGAACTGTTGATGGTGTATTATGGGATACTTTCCGCGAAGCCTGTTTTCGGCGTCGACTTTTGGAGGATGATTCACAATGGGGCGCCACTATGGCGGAGGGTGTTTCATTAAAATCTCCTAAAAAAATCAGATCGCTTTTCGCTATTCTACTACTATGGTGTGACTTGGCTAATCCCGCCTCTTTATGGCTTACCTACAAAGATTATATGTCTGAAGATTTCCTGCGTCACGCTCAATCGCTACATCCATCAATGGAGGTCGGGTACACTGACCTCATTTACAACAGGGCGCTGCTTGAAATCGAAGATACTGTACTTCATATGGGCGGTCTATGGCCTACCTTCAACAAACCTGGAAGGCACAAACACTCTGTCTTCACATTTGCTGCGTGAGATATGTTTTAATGTTGACGAGCTTGCCGAGTACATAGCCGACAATGAGCCAAAGCTCCTTCCAGAACAGAAGCTCGCTTACAACTCCGTTGTTAATTCAGTCCGGGCCAAAGCTGGGGGGATTTTCTTCCTGGACGCTCCTGGGGGCACTGGGAAAACTTTTGTCAACAAATTAATATTGGCTGAGATTAGGCGAACACAAGGCATTGCCCTAGCTGTGGCATCATCTGGAATTGCGGCTACTTTGTTGCCAGGCGGCAGGACAGCTCACTCCACTTTCAAGCTCCCGCTTGACTTAGCGAAGACTGAGACACCAACTTGCAACATCAGTAACAGCTCCGATCAGGCAGAAGTCTTCAGACGATGCAAGCTTATCGTTTGGGATGAATGCACGATGGCCCACAGAGGTGCTCTTGAGGCACTAGATAGATCTCTCAGAGACATCAAACACTCTTCAACTCCCATGGGAGGCATAACACTTCTTCTTTCAGGGGACTTCCGACAAACACTTCCCGTTATTCCCAAAGGGACTAGAGCTGATGCAGTAAGTGCGTGTCTTAAGTCATCCACATTGTGGCCACTGGTGAAGACTCTCAAACTTCACACCAATATGCGTGCTCATATGCGACGTGATATCACATCAGCAGCATTTTCTCACATCCTCCTTGCACTTGGCGAAGGCAAAATACCAGGGGATGAAAATGGTAATATTGCCATCGATTCCATTTGTACCATTGTTAAAACGCCTTCTGATCTCAGAGATGCAGTGTTCCCAGATCTACAAGCTAATTATCAGAATATGGATTGGATTGACCAAAGGGCTATTCTGGCCCTGTGGAATAAAACTGTTCACCATATTAATGATGACATGCTAAAACTCATTCCTGGGGATGTCTATGTATATAAGTCTATCGATACAACTCCTAACCCAGAGGACGTCATCAACTATCCAATAGAGGTACTCAATTTCTTTGAGCCCCCCCCCCCCACCGCGGACTACCACCACACATTCTCAAACTTAAAGTTGGTGCCCCTATAATGCTCATTAGAAATTTGGTTCCCCCAAAACAATGCAATGGCACACGTTTGATCGTTAAGTCCTTATCTCCCAATCTGATTGAGGCCACCATTATCACAGGGTGCGGTCGAGGCAACGTTGTGCTCATACCTAGGATGCATTTTTTCCCATCAGGAGCAGACCTACCTTTCATATTTCGGAGGTCCCAGTTCCCAGTAAGGCCATGTTTCGCAATGTCAATTAACAAAGCGTAGGGTCAAACACTGTCTGTGGCGGGAATACATTTGGGAGAGCCATGTTTCTCTCATGGTCAGATTTATGTTGACTGCTCGCGTGTCGGCAGCAACAGTGATGCTTTCGCATTCGTTCCACAACGAAAAACAAAAAACATTGTGTACAAGGAGGTTTTATAGGATTACTACGTTTCATCATTTTCGAACACGTTAGTATTTCACTTAAATACGACTCTCTTTTATGATGGCATTTACATTTTTAGGCGTTTCATGACATTAATTCACACTTAACCAACACCTGTCCTTCGCTCACTTCTATTTCTATCCATTCATCATCAAACCACCAGCCTCATCTTCTATATCCAACGTACATGACACATCTACCCCCTACATCTACACTCTCACTGTTAAAGTTTACATAAGCGACAACACGATCGCAACATACACTTTGGAAACTAAGCAACAGATCATTTTATACAACAAATTTAATCATAACGCCCATCAATGAAAACATCTCCACCACTGTGTTGTGATTCATCTAATCAGCACCACTACAGTCTTGTCGGTCTGACATATGGTGAGTAGATGCTATTGTTCTATATTTTATAAGTTACCCATATTTACTTACCCATGCTTCATTCCCCTCTTGCCTACATAGGGCATCCATTCTCTTTTTTAACACAGCATGAAGTTTTGTAACAGCACATCCTATTCACCTGCGAACGTTTTACATCGCCTTCCACGACTATCAAATTCTTACAATTATGAGAACAATAACATGGCTCTTTTCAAGGCAACCTCGCATTCAATTCTTACACCATTCTACGAGGGGGTAGGAACCCCTTTACACGGCTTTCTATACACTTACAAATACATTCATTCGCCGTAAACTTATATCAATATTTGCCTGAATAATCATCATAATTCAGTGCAATCATTAACAGTACTTTCAAGCAATTCAGCCCCGAGTAACGCCGGGAAATTCTGCTAGTATATATATATATATATATATATATATATATATATATATATATATATATACATATGCGTATATACATATATATATAAATACATACATATGTTTATATGTATGTATGTATGTATGTATGTGTGTATGTATGTATATGCACTCTAAGATTTTTTCTATTCTGACAGACATCGTTGTAATTAATTTTTAATTTGGTTTATTTTTAATTTATTTTTTACATCTCTAGAACTGGCTAATATACGAGATTAGGTAAATAGTGATGCATTTTGTGAAGCACGTGTATCTATTATCTGCACATGCGCGCACCACCCTCCCAGACACAAACACACAGACGCAAAGTCAAACAATACACGTGTGACTTATTACTCTATAAGCCTCTCAAATTAAGTGTCATTATTCTCCTGTCAAGGTTTCCATTCATTCTTCTCTCTTATTCTCTCTCTTTCTCTTTCTCACTCTCTCCACACTCTACACACACACACAAGCGCACACACACGCACATACATCAGCGCGCACACACACACAAAGACGCACATACATATATACACATACATAGATACATACATTCGTACATTTATACCTATATATATACATACATGTATATATACATATATATATGTATATATATATATATATAATATATATATATATAATATATATATATATATATATATATATATATATATATATATTATATATATATATATACACACGCCCACGTATGGATGTGCATGTATCTTTTTCACTGTTCTCTTTCGCTCTTTCTCTAGCTTCTTCTCTCAGTGTATATATATATATATATATATACACGCACACGTATGGATGTGCATGTATCTCTTTCACTGTTCTCTTTCGCTCTTTCTCTAGCTTCTTCTCTCAGTCTGTCTCCCTCTCTCTCACTCGTTCTTCCCCCTCTTTCTCCCAAATACACATTCTTTCTATCGCTCTACTTTTCAAAATGGCGTCTCTTTCATGAAAATCTCCCGTGATTAATGAACGTGCTTTTAGCCTCACTCCACAAAATAATCACTCACCTACGATTAACGAAAATAGTAATAATAATAATAGTTATAGTAATAGTAATGATGATGATGATGATGATAACAAAAAAAGCAACCATCTTGTTATTTATTCTTTTACTTATTTATTTGGTTATCTAGTTATTTATTTATTTTAGCTTTCCATTTTCAAGCGTACAAAAAAAGAATAAGAAGTACAAAAACATACAAAACAAAATGACAAAATTTAATCCTCTGGAAAAGAAGCAAAGATAAAACAAACACCAAAATTAAATGAAATAAGATAAAGAGCGGAGCTGGTGTATAATATGGGCGAGGATATAGAAAAGGGAGGAATATTGATGGGAAGATAAGGAGTGTAAAAGCGGACAGATTTGTCGCATAAATCAGATATCAACGAAAGGATTTCCTTTTCCGACCACCACCCCTCATTGTACAGACAATCAACTGATTCCCATCAGGCATCGGTGCGAGGAAATAAATAGAGATGAAGGATTTGTGGATGGAAAGAGAAAGGATCGGAGGAGAGTGAGATGTTATTCACAGGTATGTGTGTATGAGTATGTGTGTGTGCATGCTCACTAGCACCGACCATCACTTTGGTGACGACTATACTTGTTGCTTTTCGGTTCTAAATTGCGAATAGTCACTTTAATAATAGTAATAATATATATATATATTACATACATATAAGAGGGATGACCACTAAGTGGACATCCAGTATGCTAGAGGTAGACCCCATATGGTCTGACCACTAAGAAAAGATTGTTCTGAAGAATATTCAGCAAGCGCCAGAGCGTAAGCGAGCAAGACAAATGAAATGATACAAATTATAAGGATTAGTCACAAACCTGGTTTCCTTGTTACCACATACGTAAGCTATAGTAGAAGGAACTTGCCCAAGGTACCACGCAGTGGGACTGAACTTGAATCATGTGGTTAGTAAGCAAGCTACTTACCACAAAGCCACTCCTGCGCCTATACACACACACACACACATACTCACACACACACTCACACTCACACACACACACACACACACACACACACTCACACATAAACAAACACACACACACACACACACTCACACACACACACACATATATATATATATGTATCTTAGATCCCGAAAGGGTATAAAAGTAGGGTATTTCCAGAGTAGCACTCAACCCGAATTCCGTGCTATGAACACTGTCCGGTTCCAGACCAATGGTTTTGGGACGGTAACACCGTTGTGTGGGTTTGGCGAAGAGTAAATTATAATCCAAATAATAATAAAACAAAGAAATTCTTTAACACATCTTTAAGGATTCGTTACAATTTGCTTCTGTACCTGCTCTGCTTGCGATACAGACATTAGAGTGGCATTTCACCTGACTTGCATCAATTGTTCGCTTTTACATTGTTTGTTTTCCAGACATAGTTTTTTTTAGCTTATATACAAATCTAATGAAGTGCCCCTCCAATGTCTAAAACTGCAAACATTAAGCAACATTTTCACTTCAAATTTTTGCGTAAACTGGTTTTGTAAGCAGAGTTGGTTCAAAAACAAATGTAACGAAAGATGTGTTAAAGAATTTCTTAGTTTTCTTATCATCTGAATATCTCTCTATATATAAAACTGAGAATGTGTGTGTGTGTGTGTGTGTGTCTGTCAATCTGTGTGTTTTCCTAAAACTTGAGAACTAGGCAACCAATTTCATTCAAATTTTACACATGCCTTACTTAGGGTCCGGGGAGTGTCATCGGCAAAAAAAATGTTTAACTTTTTGCCTAGGGTGAGCCCATAGCAATATCATATCTTCTCGTCTACTATTCCCTAAAACTTGAGAACTACACAACCAATTTCATTCAAATTTTACACATGCCTTACTTAGGGTCCATGTAGTTTCATGGGCAAAAAAATGTTCAACTTCTTGCCATATCTTCTCCTCTATTATGTGTTAAATGTGAAACAAAAACATTTCTCTATTTTATGTCAGATACTTTCATTTTAACAATAAAAATAATAATAACAATTGAATTATATGTAGTAAATAATAATTAAAATCAAACTAAAGTATAATATAATCGTAGCATAACAAAAGTAAAAATAGCAATTGGTATAAAATTGCATCAATGACTTGAACTTGAATAAGTGGTTTCACATGAATGGGAATAAATTAAAAATAAAATTCGCGTGCAGAAATGGAATAGTCCAGATGGAGCTGTGCTTTTACATTAAATTATCTGCTAATTAGCTAGCATTAAATATCTATATATAATTTGTATCATTTCATTTGTCTTGCTCGCTTACGCTCTGGCGCTTGCTGAATATTCTTCAGAACAATCTTTTCTTAGTGGTCAGACTATATGGGGTCTACCTCTAGCATACTGGATGTATATAATATCTGTTTTCTTGAACAGCCGCTTCTATAGAATACTGCTGTTGGTTTATTTCTTATACATAAAGGACTATAGCTTCAACTGCTTACTGCTTTCTGATTCATCGTAAGGTTTGTTGTTATTATTATTACTGTTTAACTATTGTTATCACGTTTGTTGGTTCCTCGTAAAGGAAACATTGTTGTGTTGCATTTGTTAAATAATTGTAAACTGTAACCCTCCCCCTTTGGGAGAAGGAGCTTTGGTTATTGTTCAAAAATTGAAATGTGTCCCTGTTAGGGGAAATTGACAATATTTTCACCGTTTATACGGAAGCATTTTTGTTAAAATGCCTTCGATAGAAGAACGTCCAAAAATGAATTTCGCTGCAGCCGTCGGCGGGCGCGAACTCATTGAAATTGAAATGAAAGAAATACGGATTGATCACCGACTAAGACGGTGAATCTAGGATAACACCACCAAACGAAATAAAAAAATTAAATTAAGTATACAATGTAGAGAAAAAAAATATTTGAACACCTGGAGGAAAGCACCATCGAAACGTGTCTTGGTGCGACTATGTAAGATATCTAACTAGAGGCGGTAAATTCGCCACAATACAAGCAAGGTTCGAGTCAACGGAGCGTGCAAGGAAGTACTCGACTCGAATCTTGCAAAGTGGAAATATTTTACTTTTACCTTTATATCTGGGACGTAGGACGTCCCGGATAAAAATTAAAAATGTCCCATCGGAAGTAGAGGTAGGTGGATTGTAGCCACAATTCTATACAAGAGGGAGGACAAGATACAATTGATCGAAATTGCAAGAGACGGGCCTACAATTCCAGTCTGTTATATATTTTGAGTATTGTTATCACTAGCGATATCAAGATATAACCTTGTATCTTGCATTTTATGTGTATCTGTACATGTAATATGTACACATATATATACACATATATACATGCACTAGGACTATGACCCGGCGTTGCCGGGTCATAATGCTAGTTATATATAAAAACAATTATTATTATTATTATTATTATTATTATTATTATTAACATTGACACACGCATGCAGTTGTTTTACCAGAGTAATTAATTGACTCGATATAGATCTATATCGTAATTTATACGAAAGCGATAAGATAGTACATTCTGCATGGTGTCTGTGTGTGAAGTGAATAGTCAGCTATTTGATGGTGGTGGTGGTGGTGGTGGTGAGAAGGAGGAGGAGGAGGAGGAGGAAGATGGCGTGGTGGGGTTGATGGTAGTAATGACAATGAAGATGGCGATGGTGGGGTATAAATTATATGGCTAGATTGTTAACGATGACATAGGTGAAATTGTGTTGTAGAGTATGTAAACTTAATTGTTTTCACGCAATTGTTGCTCTTGTCGTTGTTCTTGTTGTTTACCGCTTGGTCAGTGGGGTTCGAAAAAATCTTCTGTCAAAGTTATTCCATCAGTGACCATCTCGTCTTATGTTTGTGACGAGATTGCCCAATGTTCTCTTTTTCATTGTTTAAGACTACTACGTAGACGATATGAGGGAGATGTGGTTGTTATTTTTAGCCATAATCGAGTGACCTACTTAAAGTTCTTTTGTCGGAATGTGTCATCGTTGTCGTCGTGAAGTACATCTAATTTCAGCTCATCAAAACATTATTCATCTCTGAATATTGTAGAATAGTTAGTGCTTAGAATGTTTCCCAGTAATCACTTCGACTCTCTGAGTTCAAATCCCACTCGAGCCAATTTTCTCCCTTTTTTTTCGTTTTGGAGCCGATAGAAAAGTAGGAACCCAGAACGGCAGATTGACTGAACTGGAAGAGGGTGTCTTCCACTTCTTTCACTTCTAACAGCAATGTCTTCATCGACTCTGGTGCCAAGTTGGCAGCCATTCTCTCCGGTATAGAAATATGAGACAACTGCAACGCATGATCAACTGCTGGATTGCTCCAAAAAGATGTTTTGAAACCTCTTGCCTAAGCCTTCAGGTACACATGCAGGTGCATGGTTGACTTTGGGGTACAGAAAACCTAAAATATTCCTTCTTGTTTCCGTTTTGTTTTATGACGCTACTGCGCATGTAGTACACACTGTATTGTTCTTGATGGAGGCGATGGTGCTGTTATTTTGCTTTGATCCTCCGCAAACAAAAGAGGTAATTTTACTTTATGATGATCCACTCACCTTATCTGAAACAGAGATCAGCCGAGTTCTGATGTAGTCACCACTCCTTACTGTTTGGATGTTCCGAAAGTGTCGACAGCAAGTCCACCGAATGAACGAAAGCATCGGACATGCAACCTAGCCAACCTTTATTCACTAAGGCAGTCATACGATGTGCATATATATATATATATATATATATATATATATATACATGCACACATACACACACATAGTGAATAAACAAACGAATATATACTAAATACACAGGCGAACAGAAAACATAGAAGATCACTTCCTCATGAGTTATCCCCCAGGGGGTCAAATGCAATTTCGTCTATTATCGATAATATTGCTTCCACTCTGGAGGTACCGGCAAGAAAGTTGCCAGGTATGGGACAAAAGCAACAAAAGGAGACGGACTCGAGACGAGACCGTCAGTGGACGTTAGTCTCGTCTCGAGTCTGTCTCGTTTTGTTATGTTTTGGTCCCGTTTCCCACAGGTTTCTTGCCGCTACCTCGAGAGTGGACGCAATATTATCGATAATAGCCGAAATTGCGTTTGATCCTCTGGCCGATAACTGATGAGAAGGTGGTGACCTTCTGTATTTTATGTTCGCCTGTGTATTTAGAATATGTTCGTTTGCTTATTCACTACATGTTCTTTTTAATCTTAATCATATATATATATATATATATATATATATATATAAGAAAAAAGGTTTGAAAATGCAATTTAAACGATGTTTATTTACTTAACCGGTTTCACTCTTTGGTAAAAGATTGTCAAAAGTTACATTTAAGGAAACATTGAATAATATGGGTTCAAAAAAGTTTTTTACATAATTGTCACATTGAATATTATGCATTCAAAAAAGTTTTTACATAATTGTCACATTGGATATTATGAATTCAAAAATGTTTTTTTATACATAATTGTCACATTACATGTATAAATATAGTGTTTGGTAACAGAGAAGTTCAATAGTGTGATGAGAATATTTGGGAAAATTTGGCAGAAAAGGATAAAACAAATATATTATTGGGAATTGGTTGCGTTAATTATTGGTTGTCGCAAATTGTCACATTACATGTATATATATACAATCTTCGGTATATATATACAGCCTTTTGACAGCAAAAATTAAAATGGATTTTTTATACATCTCAGAATATTTTAAGTACAAGGCGAGAATATGTTTTTACTGACCTGTTGGTATTAGCAGAAAGGCAGAACAGAGGAAGTAGCCAATGTGGTGTATACTTCCCCTTTATGCATGAATGATTTTGGGGTTATCAGGAGTTTAGTATGCGGGTGTGAATAGATGTGTCCGTGCCCGCTGGTCAGATAGCGTCTGTTTGTCACACACATATATACACACACACACACACCACACACACACACACAACAACACACACACACACACATAATAAACAAACACACATCACATACAACAACACACAACACACAGAACACACACACACCCACACAACGCACCCACATATATCACATATACACACAGCACACAAATATAATATGTATCTATATATAACATACACAGATATATAACACACATACACACACACACACCACACACACAACACACGCACACATACATACATAATATAAATATCACACAAATACACCTAGCATATATATACACACATACAATACACACATACAGCATGTAAGTAATATACATACACAATATATACATGCAATATACATACGCAGTACATACATATAATATATATATATAGACAATGCATATACATATATACACATATACATATAAATAGTGTTTACATACACATACATAGATGTACCACATATACACACAATACACATACATACAACGCATACACATACACGTTCGCATACATTTAATATATATATACACACACACACACATAACATACATACACAATGTATACATATATATACACGCAATGCATACTAACCTCCTGATAACCCCAAAATCATTCATGCATAAAGGGGAAGTATACACCACATTGGCTACTTCCTCTGTTCTCTCAGTTCAGCCTTTCTGCTAATACCGACAGGTCAGTAAAAACATATTCTCGCCTTGTACTTAAAATATTCTGAGATGTATAAAAAATCCATTTTAATTTTTGCTGTCAAAAGGCTGTATATATATACCAAAGATTGTATATATATACATGTAATGTGACAATTTGCGACAACCAATAATTAACGCAACCAATTC
This sequence comes from Octopus sinensis, assembly GCF_006345805.1. Taxonomy (NCBI): domain Eukaryota; kingdom Metazoa; phylum Mollusca; class Cephalopoda; order Octopoda; family Octopodidae; genus Octopus; species Octopus sinensis. The sequence continues at coordinate 27,195,244 of NC_043015.1, forward strand.
CCAATAATATATTTGTTTTATCCTTTTCTGCCAAATTTTCCCAAATATTCTCATCACACTATTGAACTTCTCTGTTACCAAACACTATATTTATACATGTAATGTGACAATTATGTATAAAAAAACATTTTTGAATTCATAATATCCAATGTGACAATTATGTAAAAACTTTTTTGAATGCATAATATTCAATGTGACAATTATGTAAAAACTTTTTTTGAACCCATATTATTCAATGTTTCCTTAAATGTAACTTTTGACAATCTTTTACCAAAGAGTGAAACCGGTTAAGTAAATAAACATCGTTTAAATTTTTTCTTATATAATCCCACTCGTGCGATACCCCACAACTCAACTTTTATATATATATATATATAATATATATATATATAAGAAAAAAGGTTTGAAAATGCAATTTAAACGATGTTTATTTACTTAACCGGTTTCACTCTTTGGTAAAAGATTGTCAAAAGTTACATTTAAGGAAACATTGAATAATATGGGTTCAAAAAAGTTTTTTACATAATTGTCACATTGAATATTATGCATTCAAAAAAGTTTTTTACATAATTGTCACATTGGATATTATGAATTCAAAAGTGTTTTTTTATACATAATTGTCACATTACATGTATAAATATAGTGTTTGGTAACAGAGAAGTTCAATAGTGTGATGAGAATATTTGGGAAAATTTGGCAGAAAAGGATAAAACAAATATATTATTGGGAATTGGTTGCGTTAATTATTGGTTGTCGCAAATTGTCACATTACATGTATATATATACAATCTTTGGTATATATATACAGCCTTTTGACAGCAAAAATTAAAATGGATTTTTTATACATCTCAGAATATTTTAAGTACAAGGCGAGAATATGTTTTTACTGACCTGTTGGTATTAGCAGAAAGGCAGAACAGAGGAAGTAGCCAATGTGGTGTATACTTCCCCTTTATGCATGAATGATTTTGGGGTTATCAGGAGGTTAGTATGCGGGTGTGAATAGATGTGTCCGTGCCCGCTGGTCAGATAGCGTCTGTTTGTCACACACATATATACACACACACACACACACACACACAACAACACACACACACACACACATAATAAACAAACACACATCACATACAAACAACACACACACACACAGAACACACACACACCCACACAACGCACCCACATATATCACATATACACACAGCACACAAATATAATATGTATCTATATATAACATACACAGATATATAACACACATACACACACACACACACACACACACAACACACGCACACATACATACATAATATAAATATCACACAAATACACCTAGCATATATATACACACATACAATACACACATACAGCATGTAAGTAATATACATACACAATATATACATGCAATATACATACGCAGTACATACATATAATATATATATATAGACAATGCATATACATATATACACATATACATATAAATAGTGTTTACATACACATACATAGATGTACCACATATACACACAATACACATACATACAACGCATACACATACACGTACGCATACATTTAATATATATATACACACACACACACACATAACATACATACACAATGTATACATATATATACACGCAATGCATACTAACCTCCTGATAACCCCAAAATCATTCATGCATAAAGGGGAAGTATACACCACATTGGCTACTTCCTCTGTTCTCTCAGTTCAGCCTTTCTGCTAATACCGACAGGTCAGTAAAAACATATTCTCGCCTTGTACTTAAAATATTCTGAGATGTATAAAAAATCCATTTTAATTTTTGCTGTCAAAAGGCTGTATATATATACCAAAGATTGTATATATATACATGTAATGTGACAATTTGCGACAACCAATAATTAACGCAACCAATTCCCAATAATATATTTGTTTTATCCTTTTCTGCCAAATTTTCCCAAATATTCTCATCACACTATTGAACTTCTCTGTTACCAAACACTATATTTATACATGTAATGTGACAATTATGTATAAAAAAACATTTTTGAATTCATAATATCCAATGTGACAATTATGTAAAAACTTTTTTGAATGCATAATATTCAATGTGACAATTATGTAAAAAACTTTTTTTGAACCCATATTATTCAATGTTTCCTTAAATGTAACTTTTGACAATCTTTTACCAAAGAGTGAAACCGGTTAAGTAAATAAACATCGTTTAAATTTTTTCTTATATAATCCCACTCGTGCGATACCCCACAACTCAACTTTTATATATATATATATATATATATATATATATATTTAACAATAATTAAGGGTTTAGCAACGAATTGCTTAACCACATACCGAAAAATTTAGAAATAGCAGCCAAAAGGCTGTTATTTCTTTTCGCTACAAAATATGACTCCACAGACAACCCTTTCTGTAACTCACACAGAGTTACAGAGTAAGTTACAGAGTAAGTTACAGAGAGGGTTGTCTGTAGAGTCATATTTTGTAGCGAAAAGAAATAACAGCCTTTTGGCTGCTATTTCTAAATGTTTCGGTATGTGGTTAAGCAATTCGTTGCTAAACCCTTAATTATTGTTATAATTATATATAAAACTTCTTGTATAAGTTTTTACCGAATATGGTTCCTTTCAATACCGAAACTACTTGGTGAAATTTATTAATTATAAATTAATAATTTTCTACCTTATATCTATAATATATATATATATATATATATATATATATATATATAGGTATGTCAGATTTTCCGTTTGTTGTCTTCTTTTTACTTAATCCTGAAATTATTATTTATGTAACGCAAGCACTCCTTAATTTTTTACCTATGTACATATACAAATATACATATATACATACATACATACACACACACACACACACACATACACACAAAGAGAGATTTTGTTCTTAGAACTCAATATACAAATTCTTCAGAATGTGTGAAGTGAGTGCGGAGTGTAATATCCTTTCTAGAATGGGCACAAAGCCTGACATTTTGTGGGGAGGGGATATTCTATTACATAGACCGCAGTGTTCAACTGGTGCTCATTTTATCGACCCCGAGGAGATGAAGCGCAAAATCGACCTCGGCAGAATTAGAACTCATAACATGAAGACAGACAAAATGCCGCTAAACATTTTTTTACCCGACGTGCTAACGCTTGTGCCAGTTCCCCTCCTTGGTTCAGAATGTAATATAAAATTAAATAAATGAATGGGAACAGAAATTACGTAATCAGGTTAATTAACTTAGAGTTGTTTCTGCTTGGAGATGCAGTGCACTCTGAGATGAGGAGGTTATAGGTTGATGCACAATCGTACATGTCTGAATGTACTGCATTGTGCAGCAGAAACGGCAGTTAGCTAATAAAGTTGACTGCGTAATTCACATTGACTTGTTATTTCTTTAATCTCATATATGTATTTACATATATATGTGAGCATATATATATACTAGCATTATTACCCGTCGTTGCCGGGTCATAGAGCTAGTGCATGTATATATGTGTACATATTACATGTACATCTATATATATACATCTACACATAAAATACAAAATACAAAGTTATATCTTGATATCGCTAGTGATAACAATACTCAAAATATATAACAGACTGGAATTGTAGGCCCGTCTCTTGCAATTTCGATCAATTGTATCTTGTCCTCCCTCTTGTAAAGAAGTGTGGCTACAATCCAGCCTACCTCAACTTCTGGGGGGGGGGGGAAAGACATTTTAAATTTTTATCCGGCATGTCCTACGTCCCAGATATAAAGGTAAAAATAAAATATTTCCACTTTCCAAGTTCGAGTCGAGTACTCCCTTGCACGCTCCGTTGACTCGTACTTTGCTTCTATTGTGGTGAATTTACCGCCTCTGGTTAGATATCTTTCATAGTCGCACCAAGACACTTTTCGATGGTACTTTCCTCCAGGTGTTCAAATCTTCTTTTTTCTCTACATTGTATACTTTATAGACAATAGTCTTTTCTTTAATTTAATTTTTTATTATCCATCTGGACTATTCCATTTCTGCACGCGAATTTTATTTTTAATTTATTCCCATTCATGTGAAACCACTTATTCAAGTTCAAGTCATTGATGCAATTTTATACCAATTGCTATTTTTACTTTTGTTATGCTACGATTATATTATACTTTAGTTTGATTTTAATTATTATTTGCTACATATAATTCAATTGTTATTATTATTTTTATTGTTAAAGTGAAAGTATCTGACATAAAATAGAGGAATGTTTTTGTTTCACTTTTAACACGTAATACTGAAATAATGGAGAAGATATGATATTGCTATGGGCTCGCCCTAGGCAAGAAGTTGAACATTTTTTTGCCCATGAAACTACATGGACCCTAAGTAAGGCATGTGTAAAATTTGAATGAAATTGGTTGTGTAGTTCTCAAGTTTTAGGGAAACACACAGACAGACAGATAGATAGACACACACACATTCTCAGTTTTATATATATAGAGATAAACATATATTATATTTACACACACAAACATATACGTATGTATGTAAGAATGTATGTGTGTATATGTATATATATGTATGTATATGTATCTTTATATAAGAACATTCAAACGTGCGCGCGTGCGTGTGTGTGTGTGTGTGTGTAAAGTCTGTTTGAAAATAACCGAACTTTAAACAAATACTAATTCATTACAATTGCTTTAGATGTCTATGATAAAACAGTTCCCATCGCTGTTGCTACTGCTCTTAATGTTCCAACGGGAATTTCAGTTTGGTAACGAAAATTATGCAAAAGCCAATTCCACAAAGTCTGAGAACTGGAGGACACGAGCCGTCTTGTACTTTGTCAAATAATCCCGAATATTGAGTGACACAAGCACAGGATTGTTGTGGCGGGGCGGGGTTAGCATGTATGCTTTGTGGCTCTTCGTTTGAGGCCTCTTCTTCGCACTGCTTCACTGAAACACTCCAGGATATCCGAGTAAAACTCTTTAATTATCGCGTGATCGCCCGGAAAATTTTCTTTGAAAGAATGCCGTTCTTCCAGACAAAAAAAGAACTATCAATATCCTCTTCGCATTTAAACGATTCTGACGAAATCATTTCGGTTGTGTCGGTGAAGATTTACAGAAACAACTGTCCGTTCTGTTTCAACATCATAGCCATTTTCGATTCTTTTATCACGCTCTTGATTCAATAATGTAGTAATATACCCATTTTTCCACTTCTTGTGAAAAAACATTTTTCAGCATCCTAGCCATGAGCGCACACTTCAAGTTTCGTCATGTTATGACGTTTTCAGAAAAATTGCGTCAGCGTTCAAATGACAAAACAGTTCCTAAATGACTGCGAGTCACTTCTCTTTTACTTCATTCACCATCAGATGAGGCATACATTTAACGGCAACATGACGTACTTTAAAACTTAGAAAATTTAATGAAAAGCCAGACGACACTTTCCCGGATCACGGCAAGCACTTCCGCAATGTAATCGTCATCCACCGTCATGCAAGTTCTCGCTTTGAAATGCTGCAGCCACTCCTACCATTTCGTACAACATAAACTCTCTTCGAATGCAAATTCCAAAGCTGGTAAATAATCTCAGCATAAAAGCTTTTCCAAATTTCACTCTCGTAGAGATTTTGCAACATTTGCAACTCTGAACTCTTCCATATTCTCTTCTCTAAGGATCCCCTTGTAAACACACTTATAGAGAAATCGTACAAATGTAAACACTGGCAGAAATATACATTTTACGCATATAAATGATTTCGATAGTCATTATAGTTTGAACAATTAGTTTATCGTGTACTTCACTTCAATAGAGAAATCCTTTCCTAAGCCTTTGAACATTCTTTTAATCAACGTACCCCTCCCTCTCTATTTGTTCCCTATTTATTATTCCTTTAACCCTTCTCTTCCTACTATCTAACTTTGACGTCAATTCTACTAACGGTTTTATAAAAACACTTATTAGCGTTTTGTTTATCATGTAGGCAGTCATCGTAATTATTATATTGTCTTGTTGAGAGAGGCTCCCTTTCTTTCCTGATGAGAAGATTGCATCTTACACCGTTTATTCCTTTGGAATAAAACCATGTTGTCTTCGAAACATATATCGAAAGTAAAGGAATTTTGTTAACATCTTCGTTCAACTCCATTTATTTATTTATTCATATATAACACACACATTTCTGCACATGAACCCGGAGTTTCTACCTTTGGATAGGTCGCTTCAACCGTGTTTCTGACGTGAATTTTCTACCCTGGTATCGGTTCATCGAATTTTCCATGTTGACGGTAAACATATTTTTTAGGGAATCGTAGACGAGAAGATATGATATTGCTATGGGCTCGCTCTAGGCAAGAATTTGAACATTTTTTTGCCCATGAAACTACATGGACCCTAAGTAAGGCATGTGTAAAAGTTGAGTGAAATTGGTTGTGTAGTTCTCAAGTTTTAGGGAAACACACAGACAGACAGATAGACAGACAGACACACATTCTCAGTTTTATACATATAGAGATAAACATATATTATATTTACACACACACAAACATATACGTATGTATGTAAGAATGTATGTGTGTATATATATATATATATGTATGTATATGTATCTTTATATAAGAACATTCAAACGTGCGCGTGTGTGTGTGTGTGTGTGTGTGTGTAAAGTCTGTTTGAAAATAACCGAACTTTAAACAAATACTAATTCATTACAATTGCTTTAGATGTCTATGATAAAACAGTTCCCATCGCTGTTGCTACTGCTCTTAATGTTCCAACGGGAATTTCAGTTTGGTAACGAAAATTATGCAAAAGCCAATTCCACAAAGTCTGAGAACTGGAGGACACGAGCCGTCTTGTACTTTGTCAAATAATCCCGAATATTGAGTGACACAAGCACTAGACTTAACATAATTCATTCGGAGTCTGGATAGATTCCTTCAAGGAATACCAGATAAGCCACCCATAATTGGATACAACTCACCCAACAAAAACTCACTATTTGAATGGAGCATAAACAAAACTTGACTTAAACAGGATTCAAATAATCCTATCAGGTGGTGCTATTAAGTTAGACATGACCTGGACCAATCTTTGGTCGAAACATATCTAAGTTTATCTAAGTTTATATATATAGAGAAAAAAAAGGGATTAAAAAATTCAGTCAGATATCAATGAAGCACTCAGACACCAGTAAATGGAAATAGAATGCACATCCAAGGTAAATCGTCATGTATGCCAAGTAGATTCAAACATCACGTCGCAGTTTGAGAAATTCAGAGTATTTGGCAACAACAAAAACATAGAGAAATCACATCTTTATGGTAGAATTCACCTTTTAAATCCGACAATTGTTTCTATTGTATTAATATATTTAGATATAGAATGTATCATTGAAATTAATATTTCCGAAAATACATATTAAGACGACATTTTTGAGACGATCCAAAATTTATGAAATTCAAAGTGAAGAAATTAAATATTTCCAGTACACGAACATCCAGGAAAAGAACACTAACAAGGAATACAATCTAAGACATTTCTATATTCGACGTATGGTGTATATCTGTGTGTGTGTGTGTGTGTGTGTGTATGTGTGTGTGTGTTAGCGTGGATGTGTATACATGTATGACTAAGAAACTTTAGACCTTAGTGACTTACTCGGAAGCCTCAAGATGTAGATTCAAAGACGGTTGCTCAGTCGTTGATGAAATCTCAGCCCAGGTCTACAACCAGTCGCGGTGATCACGTGTTTTTTTGACATCGGGATACTATACAGAAAGACAAGATTTTCACAACTATTTACACCCTCTGTTAGTTATAATCAATAGATATAAATAGCTACAATCTTTATATGAGTGTGTGTTTATGTGTTTTCCTGTTGTGTATAGATATATGGATATCTATATATATATATATATATATATTATAAACATATACACGCACAAATAAATATACACGTGTGTGTTCGTGTGTATGTGTTTGTGTGCATGTATGTGTGTGAGTATATGCATATATACATACCTGTGTGTGTGTAAGTATTTGTGTGTGGAGAATCACATGCACACACACACACACACACACACCACACACACACACACACACACACACACACACTCATGCAAGACAGGAAAGGAACGCTGACGCAGAGAAGGTTTTCCTTTCATATTTCAGTGCTGCTCCATTTCTTCTGACACTCATCTGTGAAGAGTGAAAGTGAAAGTCAAGAGAACGCTAAGAACGGAAGTTAGTGAATGTGAGGGGACGAGTAAGGCTTTGTAGAAGTGGGGAGGAGGAGGGAAGAAGCCGCGTGTTTCAATGGAATGTGGAGGAGTAAAATTGAAAGAAATGATCTGTCAACATCCATTTCCATGTCTATTAACGGTGGTGATATACTGCAGCTAAAACACACCATGATGAGATGGAGTTTTGAAAAAATCATTTCGGTCAGCGGCTACGAATATATATATATATATTCTTTTATTCTTTTATTTGTTTCAGTCATTTGAGTGCGGCCATGCTGGATCACCGCATTTAGTCAAACAAATCGACCCCAGGACTTATTTTTTGTAAGCCTAGTACTTATTATATCGGTCACTTTTACCGAACCGATAAGTTACGGGGACGTAAACACACCAACATCGGTTGTCAAGCGATGGTGGGGTGACAAACACAGACACACAAGTATATATATATATGTGTAAATACATATATATATGCGACGGGCTTCCTTCAGTTTCCGTCTACCAAATCCATTCATAAGGCTTTGACGGGTACATCTTCAGAATGTTATGGATAATTTAAGAGTTAATTATACAGAAAAATTTGAAGATGTATCAGTTTTCGTATTTTTTATAATTATTTGGGATTTACACTCCCGAAGATATTCATCATTCAACGAAGTGAACCCGAATTTAACGATCAGACGAATTACAATAGAATTACTCACACTAAGCGATCCTTGTTGCTTCTTATAATTTGATGTCTTTAGCCGTAACTTGGAATATGCTTGAGAGCTATTATGGTGCCTGCCTGGAATAATTTATCCTTATATACGCATTTGTGTGTGTATATATATATATATCTCGTTACTGATATACGGTTATACCAACATCAAACCACGACACCAGGTGACCTTCCTCGACCAATCGCAGTCCACTTTTTTCATTCAAGTTCAAATTGGCTAAAGATTAGCATCATACTTGAAACTCTCGGAGTGCCAACGAATTTGAATCAAACTGCTTTGAGCCACATGTACACACATACACACAAACATATAATTTTATACAAAATTAAGGATAAAACCACTTTAATGAGTTTATCAACTGGCCAGCGTGAAATAAAAGCCTGGTAGATAACGATTTATATTAATTTGTAATTATGTAATATAATTATATTAAAAGACGTGGATAAATCCCACCAACACACAAGGAATATACGCCAAATGGCTTTAAAAACCCACATCTATACTCTGATAATACAGGTTGTTTTAGAGCCATTTGGGGTCTATTCCTAGTGTGTTGGTGGGTTTTATCAGCACCCTTTAATATAATTTTATTATATGATTTTAAATTAACATAAATTGTTACCTACAAGGTCTTTATTTCACGCTGGCCACTTGATAAAGTCATTAAAGTGGTTTTATCCTTAATTTTGTATAAAATATATAATTTTTGCTTCTGAGCATTTTGCATCCCCTGCGAAATTATTTTGATACTAAAAGCACGTGGTTGAGATGAGAAAAAATTAGATTTTTACTTGTGTAAATTGTATGTATATAGTCGTGCGGAAATGTTCTTCGTGTGGATATATATAGATATTTGCTTCTATAGACTTTGGCATAGCTTTTATAACCCTAAACCAGAAATCGTTCTACAATTAACCCTCATTTTTCAAAAAAATCTTATTCATTTATTTTCATTTACCTGATTACAGCCTGTGCTAACGGAGTATAGATGTGTTTTTTTAGAGCCATTTGCTGTCTATTTCTAGCGTGTTGGTGTGATTTATCTGCACCTTTTAATATAATTATATTATATAGTTATAAATATATTAAATAGTTATACCTATTTGTTGTTTATACACATTTCATTTGTTTTTCTCTTTTTCGTCTTTTGTTTTTCTGTAAATTTCAACTGTCTCTATATATATAAAACTAAGAATGTGTGTCTGTCTGTCTGTCTGTATGTGTGTTTCCCTAAAACTTGAGAACTACACAACCAATTTCATTCAAATTTTACACATGCCCTACTTAGGGTCCGGGGAGTGTCATCGGCAAAAAAAATGTTTACCTTTTTGCCTAGGGTGAGCCTACAGCAATATCATATCTTCTCGTCTACGATTCCCTAAAACTTGAAAACTACACAACCAGTTTCATTCAAATTTTACACATGCCTTACTTAGGGTTCATGTAGTTTCAAGGGCAAAAAAAATGTTCAACTTCTTGCCTAGAGCGAGCCCATAGCAATATCATATCTTCTCCACTATATCAGTATTACGTGACAAAAGTGAAACAAAAGCATTACTCTATTTTATGTCAGATGCTTTTACTTTAACAATAAAAATAATAATAACAATTGAATTATACGTAGTAAGTAATAATTAAAATCAAACTAAAGTATAATATAATCGTAGCATAACAAAAGTAAAAATAGCAATTGGTATAAAATTGCATCAATGACTTGAACTTGAATAAGTGGTTTCACATGAATGGGAATAAATTAAAAATAAAATTAGCGTGCAGAAATGGAATAGTCCAGATGGAGCTGTGCTTTTACATTAGATTATCTGCTAATTAGCTAGCATTAAGTATCTATATGAAGTTTGGTTGTATGTAATATCTGTTTTCTCGAACAGCCGCTCCTATAGAATACTGCTGTTGGTTTATTTCTTATACATAAAGACTATAGCTTCAACTGCTTACTGCTTTCTGGCTCATCGTAAGGTTTGTTGTTATTATTATTACTGTTTAACTATTGTTATCACGTTTGTTGGTTCCTCGTAAAGGAAACGTTGTTGTGTTGCATTTGTTAAAAAATTGTAAACTGTAACCGTCCCCCTTTGGGAGAAGGAGCTTTGGTTATTGTTTAAAAATTGAAATATGTCCCTGTTTGGGGAAATTGTCAATATTTTCACAGTTTACACGGAAGCATTTTTGCTAGAATGCCTTCGATAGAAGAACGTCCAAAAATGAATTTCGCTGCAGCCATCGGCGGGCGCGAACTCATTGAAATTAAAATAGAAGAAATATGGATTGATCACTGACAAATACGGTGAATCTAGGATAACACCACGAAACGAAATAAAAAATTAAATTAAAGACAAGACTATTGTCTATAAAGTATACAATATAGAGAAAAAAAAAGATTTGAACACCTGGAGGAAAGCACCATCGAAACGTGTCTTGGTGCGACTATGAAAGATATCTAACCAGAGGCGGTAAATTCGCCACAATAGAAGCAAGTTCGAGTCAACGGAGCGTGCAAGGAAGTACTCGACTCGAACCTTGCAAAGTGGAAATATTCTATTTTTACCTTTATCTCTGTGACGTCCCGGATAAAAATTTAAAATGTCCCCCCTGAAGTAGAGGTAGGCTGGATTGTAGCCACACTTCTATACAAGAGGGAGGACAAGATCCAATTGATCGAAATTGCAAGAGACGAGCCTACAATTCCAGTCTGTTATATATTTTGAGTATTGTTATCACTAGCGATATCAATATATAACTTTGTATTTTGTATTTTATGTGTAGATGTATATATATAGAAGTACATGTAACATATACACATATATACATGCACTAGCACTATGATCCGGCAACGACGGGTCATAATGCTAGTATATATATATATATATATATATATATATATATATATATATATATATATGACTAATAGGTTAGAGATGGGTGTTCTCTATATAGAGTACACTTTGAAGTGCTCAAGATATTTGAACTTGAGCCGGTAGATGAGTAAATGTAATGAGGTAATGAGAAGTAAGTAAGGCAAGTCGATTTACACAGAATATTAAATATATTTAATAGAAAATATGTACATGTGAATGGATATAAAATAATCCGATTCACAGAATATAATTGATATCAAGTGTTGAATGGGTGGAGCTTTACGAGTCCAACAGCTGTTTGGTGGGGGACTTGGTGGTCCGAAATAATGATAGTTACTTGGATCCATTATTGGATAACACCACACCCGTCTTCAGGGGAGAATTTTGCATTGGAGAATTTTACGTTTGAGGTGTTGACAAGATGGAGTTTATATATATATATATATATATAATATATATATATATTATATATATATATACAAGATGGAGTTTATATATATATATATATATGATATTTTCCTTGTCTCAGCCAGTTGACTGCGGCCATGCTGGGGCACCTCTTTTGCCGAACAAAACTCTAGTACTTATTATTTTGTAAGGCTCGGTACTTATCCCATCGGTCACTTTGCCGAACTGCAAAGTTACGCGACGTAAACCACTAACCACTGGCTGTTAAGTGGTTATGGAAAAAAGCTCATATACAAAAACACTGACACACACGCACATATTTATGTCTATATATATATATATATATATATATATATATATATATATATATATATATATATATATATATATATACGACAGGCTTCTTTCGGTTTCTGTCTACCGAATTCACTCTGTAGGCTTTGGTCATTTCGAGGCTATAGCAGCAGACGCTTCTCACTGGTACTGGACCCAGAACCATGTGGCTGAGCATATATACCTTACGGTTTAAAATGCCTTCTTTGTAAAATATTTGAGGTATCCTCACAGAGAAAAATAAAGTGATTGTGCTGACATGTGTCACGGTTGGTTGAGCACTTTTAAGAGGAAATATGCCCGTCACACTTCTCACGAAGAGAACGTAAGAGCCATCGCTATCTAAATCTAACACTAACTCACATAATCACTGAATTAGACTAATTTGCATACCATACAATAGTTTGCAGCTTGACCAAATTATTAATTAATACTTTATGCACAAACAGCCTGTATAAGAAAATCTAATATAAATTTAACGTAATAATTACATTCTACAAGAACCATTGCAGCTAGTTAAAACTGTTAAAATTCAATTTAATTTATTTTATGAGTTGCCAAAACTTCCGTCTTTCACCATCATATAGTCGCGCGATGAAAACCGTGATATTCGTGAATTACATTAAAATTTAAATGAAATTTAACTTTGTGTAAAATGGGTTTTTCACAATGTATTTGATTGAGTTTCACTTGATAAACGGCAACTCCAAAAACTGAATGGAGTCTATTCATTTCAGTTAGTACCTGGTTTGTGTTAGATTTAAATAGTAATTACTATCATGTTCTCAACATGAGAAGAAGAGAGAGTACAGAACCTCTAAAGAGTAACCAAGCAGCCATGAAACATGTCAGAATAATTTGGTTATTGCTCTGTTTGCCAAGAGAATTAGACACTATGTTTACATTCGTTTACTTTCCTCAGTGAAAGCAGTATAGACTATATACTAACTCCCTATGTTTGTGTACACAAAAAGCTCTAAAATATGTTTACGGTCAAGGCGTCATAATCTGTAAGCTCACAACATTAGCTAAATTTATCTTAGAACTTCTAGGACACGCTGTTAGTGCAAAAAACTTTAAAGATGTGTTTGTATGCGCGCGTGTGTGTGTATGTGTGTGTGTGCGTGTGTGTGTGTGCGTGTGTGTGTATGTGTGTGTGTGTGTGTGTGTGTGTGTGTGTGTGTGCGTGTGTGTAGTTGAATAACGTTTAGTGATAAAGAAATATTAATGGATAACGATGTGAGCACGGTTTGGATAATAGGGAAGTCTAAGTTAGAGTGGTATAGCTAAAAATAAAATATGTCAAGCAATATAGAAGCTATAAGAGTATGATACACATGTATATATGAAAATGTATTCTGATATATGCGAAAGAGTAAAAATTATACTTTTGACATGGCTCTTGCGTTCGTTTAGAGAATAACGATTCGAGGGAAACATATTACAGCAGAGACATGTGTCTTTAGGTATCTTTACAGGAAGTGATAAATCCGGTAAAAAGATATTCCAATTTTTGTGACCGTTTTACATATACATTTAAAGGCAGATAGTTACGGAGAAATAACTTTTCATAGCATTCATTCAATCCGCTATTATTTCGAAATAATTATAGCAATTTTTTTTACTTAAACACAATTCGCAGCACAGATTTGAACGTAAACTGTTGCATACATACATACGACATTCCATCCATCCATCCATCTATCCATCTATACATACATACATACATACTACATACATACATACATACATACATACATACATACATACATACATACATACATATGTGTGTCGGGGGTGTATATATGCACGCTCACACACGCTTGTAAGAATTTTTAGTGTTATATCAGAGGTTATATTTCTGCGAAGCTGAATAGAAGTGGGGTGCAAACAGCTGTCATGTAACTGTCCTCTAGACGCTAACTGTCTGGCAAAATCGATGTATACAGCGCTAAGATTGAATCAAACAGCAGAGACGAACTCAAACGGAACTCACATTCAAAAGGCACTATTACTAGCACAAATATTCATTTGTCAGCCCCGATAAAAAATCGCTACGGCTTTGTTGAAGTTTATATGGCGCTTGCGTAAGACAAGTTTTCGTGAATTCCAGATTATCTAGTCTATTGTAGAAAGTGCTCAACCATACAGGATGGGATCTTCAAATCAGAATGCGATGTGACCTTTGAGCGAAAAGTTGAGAATTTTTACTAAGTTTGAAAACAGAGCTGAACTGTTAGTGCCTCGTATGCAAGCGACTAAGTATAACTTATGTAAATACAAACCTCTTGAATTTTGTTCTGTTTCTAAAATAACATTGATTTCGAAATGGTTACTTAATGTTTTATTGATGTATGTTTTAATTTATGAGGGTCTATGTGTTGGTATGTGTATATGTGTGCAGACATAAATATTTCTGTGTATATATGTGTGTATCAGTGTGCATATGTGTATATGTATGCGTCGGCAGGGGCGCATGTAAAATGAATGCATACACGTTCATTGTCTTTAAAAACATTTATTAAATGTATTAAATAAAAATATTATTTTAAACCATTGCTTAAACGGCAACGCAATTTCATGACTTCGCTCGAATGAAATTTAAGACTTTTATAATAATATGATCACGAGAACTAGAAATGAAATCAAAGGCGTGAGCTTGAAGCAGCCATATTTGCACCTGTCCTTCACGTAGGTTTCTTAAAAGAAAGAACATTAAGACAAAAATTTACCAAAAGATGATCTAAAGCGAGCAACTCTGAGTGCTGGAAATCGGAGAGTTTCGGTCATAATTATATTAAAGAATTCTGTTAAGGAATACTTTGCATTTGTATTGAGTTCTGTGATTTATTGCTTCCGGTGAATCAACAGATATTTATACATACACACTCATACTTACGTACACACACATAAGCATACATACACACACGCACATACATGCATACATATATGTGTGTATGTTTGTATTATGTATCTATATCTATCCTAAGTGTGTGTGGGTGCGCGGATGCATATGTGCACGCATGGATAGATGCATGGTTGGATGGATGGATGGATAGATGGATGGATGGAAGGTAGAACGACTAGTATATTTGCAACGCTACAGACAGTGTTCTTTTTAGAAATCAAATGAGCCTCTGTCTGCAAAACATTGAGAAGACGAGTCCTAGGAAGTCTTGATGTGTTAATAAACTACACATAAACGATTGAAGTTCTATGGAAAATCTTTAATAAAATCTTGTTCTCAGCATAAATGCGTAGAATTACACTCGCACGCACTTGCACACACACACACACACACATCAACACAGACACACACACACACTTACACGCACACATACACACACATACATAACATACACACGTACGTATGTATGTATATATATATACATAGATGCATAGAGATGTCTGTATGTATATACCGATATATAAATATATATACATGTGTATATATATGCATGTAAGCGTGTTTGTACGAATATGTGTATAAATTTATGTACGCATGTAGAAAATTAAATATAGCTATACGCTTATAGAGGCGCGCGCGCGTGCACACACACACACACACACACACACACACACATACACACACATACACACACATACTCACAAAGTGAGGGAATGAGTGAGTGTTTCGTAACTTACTTCCAAAGACATCAAATGATATATTTGTTATCCGAAAAGTCTTAATGGAGTGGAAGAAGTACTTTTACATGCTGTTTATGCATTATATGTGTGTGTATGTATGTGTGTGAGTGTGTGTGTATATATATATACATATGCATATATATATATATGTTTGTGTGTGTGTGTGTGTGTATACCTATTATATATATAGTATCACATAATATCGATTAATTATTAAACGCCACGTGACTTTATTGATGAAAAGGTTTTTGTTCTGCAAGAAAATATGTTTGAATAATTAAATATATAGGTTAATTACAAAACTATAATAATATAAACGGTAGCAGCTTATTGCATCAATCCATTGATCTTTATTATTGATCATCTTTTTGATGGAAAACCTTTGTATCCCCTATTTATATGCCAAAAATTTCTGGAGATTTTCTTCATATTTACCGGTGAAATAACTTCGAGCTCTTTACCTTCCGTGTTCAGATCCCACCGAAGTCAACTTTGCATTTCATCCCATAGAGATTGATAAAATTGCTGTTCCTCACCAGTATTTATCTGGTCAAATAGATTCCAGAACATTATCGAACGTGTCCTTTCCTAAAATGTTAGGGTGTGATTTAAGCGATATTTAGCTGCTTTATCTAGCAGAGCCAATGACCATATAGAATCTCCCACGTTAGCTCTCGTCTGATTGGTTTTTTAAGCAGGTTCAACGATGATCTGGAAGCTTCCATATGACTGGAGGAAGAGAGGGGGTGGGAGAGAAAGAATGAAAGAAAGAAAGAAAGAAAGAAAGAAAGAGAAATCACTTTGACATTAGGTGTGTTTCCACATGTTGAGTTCGTTTCACGACATCATTCATTTATTTTATTTCAGTTTATTTCATTTTATTTCCATCTTGCCAGACTTCGCAAGTGTCATTCGTAAATTCAATTTCCTGTGTGAAGAGAATCAAAGTTGAAACATGCTCCATGATGTCTCTTTTATTTCTTTTTTTTTTTCTTTTTTTCATTTTTTTCATTTTTTTTTTCTTTTTAATCATTAAACGAATTATACACTCTTAAGCGAGGTGAATAATTTTTATAATCCGCCTCTGAACAATATGGAAACACTCACGCGCATGCATACACGCTCTCTCTCTCTCTCACACACACACACACCACACACGCACACACACACACACACACACGCACACACATATATATATATATATATCTGTATACATAGTACATACATGCATATATATATATATATATATATATATATATATATATATATATATACTAGCATTATGATATTCTCCATACGCCAACTTCAGGAGAAGTCCAGAGAGCTGAAAATGCCATTATATATGGCCTTCATTGATCTGACAAAGGCCTTTGACTCGATAAGTAGAAAAGGCCTCTTCATCCTGCTCCAAAAAATCGGATGTCCACCAAAGCTGCTGAGGATCATCAAGTCTTTCCATGATGATATGCAAGGCACCATACAGCACAATGGTTCAACATCAGCCGCCTTCCAAATAAAAAACGGGGTAAAGCAAGGTTGTGACCTCGCTCCTACATTATTTGGCATCTTCTTCTCGCTCTTGCTCTCACATGCCTTTCAGACATCAAATGATGGAGTGTTTCTGCACAGTAGAAGTGACGAGAAACTGTTCAACCTCTCGCGCCTGCGTGCCAAGACCAAAATCAGAAGCGTCCTGATCAAGGAGATGCTATTTGCTGATGATGCCGCTCTGGTATCACAAAGGCTCATCAACTGTTTTGAGCAAGCATGTAACGAATTTGGCTTAGCTATCAGCCTCAAGAAGACCAATATCATGGGTCAGGCTACATCGAACATCCCAAACATACATATTGGAGACCTCAGATTACAGGAGGTGGAGAAGTTTACCTATCTTGGCTCTATCGTCACCTACAACCTATCTCTTGATGCTGAGCTCAATATACGCATTTGCAAGGCAGCTGCTGCGATGGCCCAACTCTCCAAACGGGCATGGGACAACAATAAGCTGACCAAGACCACGAAAATGAAGATCTACCAGGCATGTGTACTTAGCACTCTACTGTATGGAAGTGAGACTTGGACGCCATACACACGCCAAGAGCGTCGCCTAAACATCTTTCACCTGCGCTGCCTCCGGAAAATCCTTCGCATCAAATGGCAGAATCATATCCCCAACAAAGATGTCCTCAAGCAAGCAGGAATACCAAGCATGTTTGCACTCCTTACACAAAGACGTATGAGATGGCTTGGGCATGTTAGCCGTATGAAATATAGGAGAATCCCCAAGGACATACTCTACGGAGAGCTTGCTAGGGGTACTAGGTCTGTGGGTAGACCGTTCTTACGTTACAAGAATGTTTGCAAAAGGGACATGAAGGCCTGCAACATCAATATTAGCAATTGGGAAGCAGTTGCCAGCAGCCGTGGAGATTGGCAACGTAACGTAAAAGAGGTAATACAAAGGACTGACAGAGAGAGGGAGGAGAAATGGAAAGGCAAGAAAAGACGTCAACAAGAAAGTATAACATTACAACCAGCCAGGCAAAGTCTTCGCTACATTTGCGGCACCTGCCAGAGGGAGTGTTTGTCCAGGATAGGACTACACAGCCACAGCAGGAAATGTATTAGGACATGAAATGTAAAAGCCGGACTAAACTATTCTATGCGCAACTCCATTGTCTCCCGAGACAAAAAGGATGCCAACCAATATATATACTAGCATTATGACCCGGCGTTGCCGGGTCATAGTGCTAGTGCATGTATATATGTGTATATATATGTGTACATATTACATGTACATCTATATGTATATACATCTACACATAAAATACAAAATACAAAGTTATATCTTGATATCGCTAGTGATAACGATACTCAAAATATATAACAGACTGGAATTGCAGGCCCGTCTCTTGCAATTTCGATCAATTGTATCTTTCCTCCCTCTTGTATAGAAGTGCGGCTACAATTCAGCCTACCTCTACTTCTGGGAGGACATTTTTAATTTTTATCCGGGACATCCTACGTCCCAGATATAAAGGTAAAAATAAAATATTTCCGCTTTGCAAGGTTCGAGTCGAGTACTCCCTTGCACGCTCCGTTGATTCAAACCTTGCTTCTATTGTGGCGAATTTACCGCCTCTGGTTAGATACTTGATATATTTCATAGTCGCACCAAGACACGTTTCGATGGTGCTTTCCTCCAGGTGTTCAAATCTTTATAGACAATAGTCTTTTTTTAATTTAATTTTTTTATTTCGTTTCGTGATGTTATCCTAGATTCACCGTCTTTGTCGGTGATCAATCCGAAATAGGTTTGTATTTCTTCCATTTTAATGTTAATGAGTTCGCGCCCGCTGACGGCTGCAGTGAAATTCATTTTTGGACTTTCTTCTATCGAAGGCATTCTAACAAAAATGCTTCCGTATAAACGGTGAAAATATTGTCAATTTCCCCAAACAGGGGAATTTTTAAACAATAACCAACGCTCCATCTCCCAAGGAGGGAGGGTTACAGTTTACAATTATTTAACAAATGCAACACAACAACGTTTCCCTTACGAGGAACCGACAAACGTAATAACAATAGTTAAACAGTAATAATAATAACAACAAACCTTACGGTGAATCAAAAAGCAGTACGCAGTTGAAGCTATAGTCCTTTATGTATAAGAAATAAACCAACAGCACTACTCTGTAGAAGCGGCTGTTCAAGAAAATAGGCATTACATACAGCCAAATTTCATATAGATACTTAATGCTAGCTAATTAGCGGATAATCTAATGTAAAAGCCGTGGTAAATTGTATGTGAACAGCTCCATCTGGACTATTCCATTTCTGCACACTAATTTTATTTTTGATTTATTCCCATTCATGTGAAACCACTTATTCAAGTTCAAGTCATTGATGCAATTTTATACCAATTGCTATTTTTACTTTTGTTATGCTACGATTATATTATACTTTAGTTTGATTTTAATTATTACTTACTACATATAATTCAATTATTATTATTATCTCTAATTTTTATTGTTAAAGTGAAAGTATATGACATAAAATAGAGAAATGTTTTTGTCTCACTTTTAACACGTAATACTGAAATAGTGGAGAAGATATGATATTGCTATGGGCTCGCCCAAGGCAAGAAGTTGAACATTTTTATGGCCATGAAACTACATGGACCCTAAGTAAGGCATGTGTAAAATTTGAATGAAATTGGTCGTGTAGTTCTCAAGTTTTAGGGAAACACACAGACACACACACACACACACACACACACATACATTCTCAGTTATATATATATATATATATATATATATATTATATATATATATATGTGTGTGTGTGTGTGTGTGTATATACATGTATATACATATAAATTGATCAAAATAAAAACATGATGCCAAAGATTCAGCGGTACATATGTTTCGGGCCTTTATTAGACAGATTTATAACAATGCATAATGTATGTCTGTGGCCTTCTTCAGCCGCGCACAACAGCTTCCACAAGGACATGTGTTACATCAAAAATTCTTGGTTGGGGATGCAAATCCTCTCATTCGCGTACGACATAATGCGGCAACAGCATAGAATTGAAGCGTCCATCTCTTTCTTCTCTCAATGTAGAATGAGGAAATTATATACCTATACGCGCGTATGTCTCTGTGTGTGTATGTAAGTGTATATGTGCACGCACATATGGACACACAGCCGTGTGTGCGTGCACGTGTAGACGTGAGTGCGTGATTCTTTACATGCGTTCTTATATACATCCTTTAATATCTTATATCTAAACCTGGACGTGTGGGCATCTGTGTATGTGTATGTAAGGATGGACGTACGTATGTATATATGGGTGTGTACACGTATAATGTCCGTGTATATATGCGCATATTCTGTTGTATGTATGTATATATGCGCATGTGTGTGGGTGTATATGTGTTTATGTACATGTTTACACGTGAGTGCGTATGTATGCTTATATGCTTGGAGCTGTGTATGCGCGCGTATATCTGCGCGTGTATATGGGTGTATGTATCCATGCTGGTATGTATGTACAAGATGACCACTTAATTCAAAGAACTAGATTAACCGCTCAACAGCTCTGATTTACAATACACTAGATCCCCAGACGCCCCTGTTGATTTATTGACACCCAAAGCTTCTACAACTAAATTTTGTCAAATTCCTGACCACCATGTTTGGTCCGTAACCTCTATACATCCCTTATCTTTATATTTTTTTTACATTTTTTTGCATTTTTATCATTTTTATTCCTATTTTTATTTTTTTACTTTTATTTCTATTTCTATTTTTACTTTATAACCTTATGCCTTTATATTCATTTATATTTTTTATATTCTTTATATCCCCTTTATATCTCCTTATATCTCTTTATATCTTTATACTCTACATTTTTATATTTTTCTATACTTACACTTTTTATATATTTTTTATCCTTCGTCCTGAATTCTCGCCCCTCCATCTTTACCCCTATTTACTCTTATTACCAGGTTCCTTCACGTCTATATATGTATTTATTTATTAATTTATTTACATTACTTCAACATCCAAATTTCCTCATTCTACATTGAGAGAAGAAAGAGATGGACGCTTCAATTCTATGCTGTTGCCGCATTATGTCGTACGCGAATGAGAGGATTTGCATCCCCAACCAAGAATTTTTGATGTAACACATGTCCTTGTGGAAGCTGTTGTGCGCGGCTGAAGAAGGCCACAGACATACATTATGCATTGTTATAAATCTGTCTAATAAAGGCCCGAAACATATGTACCGCTGAATCCTTGGTATCATGTTTTTATTTTGATCAATTTACTCCACCACCTACACCACCAAACGGTATACACAGGTGCTTATAATTATCAAGTACTCACCCCGAATGTATATATATATATATATATATATACACACACACGCATATATATATATGCATATTTTTGTTAATATGTATGTATCTATCTATCTATCAATCTATAGATACATATGTATATGTGTGTGTTTGTATCATGTTCTGGTGTACCAGCCTGCCCCCTCCGGGTTTTATATAGAACCTTTTATAACTACGCGTGGACAGAGGCTAGAAATTGTAACAGTATTCAATTCTTTAGGAGGTGCTTCGAGCACTACCGGTCTTGGGGATGAAACTTCGTATAGAATCAACAGAGTTGATGGTTCCTTTGGTGAATTTGGCGGACGAGTCTAATCGCGCATGATGTGTCTCTCCAATCTGGAGTTGGGATTTGTTGCTATAGGGAGATGAGACATGGGTTGTTTGTCGTGGGCATTTAGGACATTTGGAACGTTATCGTCGGTGTTGTCTTGAGAGAATTCTTGAGATAGGTTGGAGGGTAGCGATCGGTGATGTGGGGATGATTGGCAGAGGTGGTGGAGGTGTGGAGTCGATAGTTGTTTAGTGAGTGGGATTGACTCAGTGCACAGCCTTTCCTCACTTTAAAAAAATCTTCTTGCACAGGCATTGCACGATAACAACATTGATTAAGCTTCGTGCAATGGCCATACTCGATAACGAGGGGGCAGCCACCATGTATGTATGTATGTATGTATGTATGTATGTATGTATGTATGTATGTATGTAAGTATGTATGTATATTTATGTACAAGTAAAGAGGATGGCGGTTTCACGATGGTGTGAAACGCAAATAAACGAACAAGAGAACGCTTGTCAGTGCTGCTGTGTGAAGTGGAATAACGTGTCTGATGTATTTCAAACGGAGATGAGTTGAGTTGTTAGCGAAGATGCGAAAGGAATGAGAAACACTAACGAGTGACTCATTCAGACTCAGTATCAAATATACATGCACACACACATACACACACATATACTTGTGTGTGTATGTATATATGTGTATATGTATATATGTACTATATATACACACATATATACATGCATGTGCGTGTGTATGTGTCTGTCAGTCTCTCTCTTTCCCTCTGTGTATGCATGTTATGTATGTATCTTTCTGAATATAGATTGATAGACAGATGTGTAGTAAAACAGACGGAGAGGCAGATCGAGACACACGGACAGACATAGCACAGAATGTTTTATTTTTCAGAGCTGAAATGATTATGTCAGAATGTAAAGTGGTGGTGTGAGAGGTCTAACAGAAGGAATTCTCTTCAATATGAAGAACATCTTTAAGACATTTTATTTAATTAATCAACGCCTTCCCTTCATTCTCTTCCAGTTTCTCCCATCATAATTTCTTTATTAATCTTATTATGTCGAACAAGATGCTTTTTTTTCGATTTGCGTTGTGCTTTTTAATGGCATCCAATTTTAGTGTGTGTGTGTTTAAGTGTGCATGCTGTGTTGGCAGTAATGTATGGTATTACCTGATAGCCACGTGATGGGAACCTACTGGGATCATTGCGTTGCTTCACTGGCGTTGCTGCCCCACGATCGGGCAACGAATTTGGGCCTTTGTTGTACCATGCTAGTCCATTGCGTGTTGACATTGATCTGCAATCGATTGAATTGACACCAGTACTTGACCAGTATTTTTTTTACGACCTCATTAGGATTAAAGGCAAAGTTGATCACCTCTTAGTTTGAACTCAGAAAACGAAGACCGGGAACAAACACCACAAAGTTATTTTCCCGATACTCTAACCACTCTGCCACCATCGACGTGTTGCGTCGAACAATATGTTGTACGATGTTTAGTTACGGATCTCTATATTGTGAGTTCAAATTCTGCCCGAGGTCGATTTTGCTTTTCGTCCATTCCGAGTCAATAGAATAGAGTACCAGTCATATAATAGGGTCGATCTTGAAGGTGTGGCAGGGCCCGTGGCCATTGAAAACCCTCAAAAGACAGAAGGGAATATCGTAGTTAGTGCAAATGTTGAACATTTGTAAGTGGACGGCTAAAGGGAAAACTCCTGCCCACAGGGGGTGGGGATTGCAAGGAGCTGATGTACTGGGGAGGAGGGGGTAATATCAAATGTAGAGTGGGAAGGCAGAGAGGCAATGGTCAGCATGAGCAGGGTCTGGAAGAGTAGAGACATCAGACTTGCTACCAAATGTAGATTGGTGAATGCAATTGTCTTCCCAATAGCAACATATTGATGCGAGACCTGGACACTAAAGAAAGCTGACCAGAAGAGAATTAATGCATTCGAACTTTGGTGTTGGAGAAGACTTTTACGGATTCCATGGACAGCGAGGCTCACCAATGGAGAAGTTCTCAAGCAGATTAGGCCGAAAATGTCGCTAGAAGCTAAGATCACCAAGCATAGATTGGCATGTTTCGGTCATATTATGCGGAAAAATCCCTGGAGAAGGACATCATGCTCGGAATGGTCAGTGGCAAGAGAGGAAGAGGCCGACAAAGAACCCGCTGGCTTGACACCATCAAGAGTGATACCGGAATGGACATAGCCAATCCGAAAGAAGCGGCCAAGGATAGAACTGACTGGAGGACACTGATCCAACGAGTAACCGAGAGTCGACTTCGACTGAGCGGATAGATGGATGGATGGGAGAGTGGGAAGAGGATAGACGTGTCGGTGGGAGGAGCGTCTAAGTGAAGTTGCTGCAGAACGACTAACTTCTGAATATCAGAAGCCATGAGAGTAGAAAGAGCAGCAAGAGGGATGTTAGTGTTTTCCCATTCGATCCAGAATGTCTGGGGTTTGAGTTCCGGGGCGATTTAATTGCAATCGCTGGAATGGATTTACATCGGATCAGTCTAAGATGTCTGCTTATTGAGCAAGAGCAACGTCTCAGTTTTCTACTGACCTGGGGCTAAACAACAACTACTACCACCACCACCACAACTACTACTACTGCCCATGCTGTTGCTGCTACTGCTGCTGTTACCTCTACGTTATCAAGCCAAGAAGCGAACCTTTACATGGTCAGAAATAACAGCCAAATTACCCTCTGTTATCATACAGGCACAGACATTGCTGTGTGGTTGGTAAATGCAATTCGCAACTGCATGGCTTCCGGTTCAGTCCCACTGTGGCACTTTGCTCCACAGTGTTTCTATTATAGTTCCAGGCCGACCAATGCCTTGTGAATGTGGTAAACGGAAACTACGTGGAAGCCTGCTGTCTACATGTGTGTGTGTATATAAATGTATGTATGTAGGCATGAGTTTTTATGTTTGTAATTATCTCTCACTTGTTGTCAACCGCTATTGGTTTGTTTGCGTTCCTGTATCTTTTAGCGGGGTCATTTAAAAATAAATGCCGATAGAATAGGAACCAAACTTCAAAAAAGGTAAAAACAAATAGTCCTGGGATTAAGTTGATTGGCTAAACCTTTCGTAGCAGTGCTCCAGCAAGGCCGTAGTCCTGCGACTGAAACAAATAAAAGAATAAAAAGATGAAAATAATTTTTTTTCATTTTTTAAAAAAATGGACATATGGGTATCGGGGTTTCTGGTTGTCATGACATAGAGGAACAGATGTGGTGGTCATGACTGGAACGCATTTGATAATAAATGTGTGTACTCCACCTCTATTAACTTGGATGGTGGCTAAAACAACAACGATTTATAAATTTGTGTTGTTGGGTGGCAGAGACGACCAAAAAACTGCGACACTAAAAACTCTAAAATCTTTAGTTGCTCTGTCCCTGAAGGTCTTAAGTTCAAATCCTGCAAAAGCCGACTCGACCTTGTTGTTCATAGTTTTTAATGATCGGTACACAGAATATATAAATAAATAAATACAATTTACTGTATTTAATCGATTGTCCACTTCCCTGCAGTGTTGTAACCTCGTGCTACAAGGAGAAATCGATTTTTTCAAAAGAGCAAAGTTTCTCTTAAACTTCATTTGCATTAAATTCACTTCAGCTTTGCCAGTTAACGAAACACTTGTCAATTCTGTATTGTTCCCACTGCCTACAGTCATAAATGTCTTCCACAGACAAGCAGACAGACACTTGCTTCAGGTCTCGTTTCCAGACAGTGAAATGAATATGAAGTTAAGTACAGATGTGCTCTTTATTCACAGAGACTGCTCAGTGGTAAGTGTTAAAATGGTGGGATGGTCATCATAGGAGTGGCGAGAGACGTTGGTGTTGGAGATGGTAGTGGTCATAGTAGGGTTGGTTATAGATGTGATTGTAATGGTGAGGATGATGATAGTGATTATGATGATGGTGATGGTAGTTGTAGTGGTTATGATGATGGTGTTGGTGGCGACAGTGATGTTAGTGATTGTGGTGGGGGGGTTGTGATGGTGGTGGTGGTGATGGGGGTCGGTGTTAGCGATGATGATATGAAGGTGGTGGTGGAGTGGAAGTGGTAGTAGTGGCGTGTGCTCAATCTTGTTATTGTTCTTACTACATTGCTGTTGTTTAACCCCACTTCCATCAAAGACATTCCAATCGTGACCCTCCTGCCTTTGTTTTCCCTATTTACAAAAATCCACGACTAAATGTCAATATTGCAATTCCCCTTTCTAAAACTGTGAAGATCAGACTTGAGGGACGTTTGACTGAGGTTTCTACCGAGTCAAGCAATTATGAAGAGGCTCCTTGTTTGGCTCGTAATTTCGACAGTGTCACTAGAGAGACAGACTTGTTGTTGTTTAACCCCAGGTCAGTCCTGATCAAACAAATCAAATGGGTCCCCAATTCTCTATTCATCATTCCATCATCTTTCCTGCTCTCACCCGATGGACCAGCGTCCCGTTGAGTAATGGGTTTGTCATTTCACTTTATTTCACCATGGAAAACAGCTTAAATTTCGGTCTTACAAATCCCGGAGCTCATCTAAATAAAACAAACAACCGTCATGGTTTGTCAGTATCCTTTGTATATATAAGACGGTCGGGGAGAACTGGCTGGCATTTCTTGCATGCTGGCCCACCATATGTGTTGCTTAGTTGGCGTCATTGCTTTTGCTATGGTTGCTGTTGTCGTCGTCGTTGTTTTTGTTGTTGTTGTTTTTGTTGTTGCTGTTGTTGAAGTAGTGATAGTGGGGGAGAGTGTGTATGTGGTGGTGAGGGTGCTGGAAATGGTGGAGGCTGCACAGTTCAGGACATTGTAACTATTTTTGTTGTTGCTGTTGTTGTAACTGATATCATGGTGGTTTTTGTGGTGGCGGCGGCGGCAGCGACGGTGGTGGCGGCGGCAGCGGCGGTGGTGGCGGCGGTGTTAGTGGCGCTGTTGGTGCTTCATCTGAGTTCAATGATTGAACTGCCCAAAATCTTGTTGCAGTTGTAACTGATATTCTGGTAGTTCATACGGCTTTTGCTAGTTTCGTTGATAGTGCTCCTGTCGTTGTTCTCGTTGTTGTTGTCGCCGCCGTTGTTACATTCCTTCTATTGTCAAGCTCCATTAGCTCAGTTAAACGTAATGTCACATCTTATTACTCAGCCTTACGAAGCAACGATTTAAATTTCATTTCTACAGCTGAATATACACACACTCAAACCCTGTGTGTGTGTGTGTGTGCGTGCGCGCGCATATATATGTACTTATATACATATATACATATATATATATATATATATATATATATATATATATATATATATATTCATGTATATATATATATTACATCTACGCAGATATCTACATAAACACTATGTGTGGGTGTGTGCGTATACTTACATATATGTATATACCTAATATTAGGCGTTAGTGTTATGTATATAATCATGTGTGTGAATGTCTATATGCATGTATGTACGTACGTGTGTGTTTGTGTGTGTGTGTGTATGTGTGTTATTCTTGATAAAATAACAAGAAGAGGTGAGACAACGTGACCAAAGAATTCTGCTAAATTCAAGTTGAAAAGCGGTAGACAAAAGCAGTGAAGTTAGGCAGCGTATGAGTAGCAAAGTGGTGGTGAGAGGAAGGGAATGAGCTGAAGAATCTTTCCTTGGACACGTGATGAATGAAGCCTACCAGGTTAATCTTACATCCGTGACCAGTGAAAGATCTCAACCCTCAATACTAACAGTTCACTACTTTTCTTTACAAAAGAACCGAAATGCCGTTTTACTGCCAACAACAGAAATAAATTCTCCAAGACATTTACCGAAGGCTGATAATTCTTTATATAATCGCACGGTCTGCTGGTCTCGGGCCTAACATAGGGAGTTCTTTCCCTGCTTGCAATATGTATATCGAGTGTATATAAGCAGTTGGAGGAGGTGTCCTTCTGGGGGTTAAAACGGCAGTATCGTCGGTT
This sequence comes from Octopus sinensis, assembly GCF_006345805.1. Lineage (NCBI taxonomy): Eukaryota > Metazoa > Mollusca > Cephalopoda > Octopoda > Octopodidae > Octopus > Octopus sinensis. The sequence continues at coordinate 27,223,684 of NC_043015.1, forward strand.
CCTAGGGAATAGCTGCGTTTAAGTGGCGTTAAACACTACTTTATGATTCCATTAGTTCTCCATAAACATTCTAATGGAGCTGCTGACCACAAGGGACGACTGTTTTGGCACACCGCCCACAAGTCGCTAGTCATCGATCGTAGCACGAGTCGGGAGCAACCCTACCAAGTAGCTCTCAGCAGTTAGCATCAACCACCATCTGCTGACAGATACTCATTCCACCATGTGATTCAAACTAGATTATAAGAACGATCCTTACTCACCACCCAACGGAACCAGATTCACGTAGAAGTTGTGAACGCCTTGTCACCCAGAAACAAGCGACCGAACGATCACTCCAGCGAAACTTTAAGCAATGCTATTCTGGAATCAATCTATTAATTTATACAGATAAATACAACTTGTACGAAAAGTATCAAATGTGTGAAAGCGTGTTTGAAATTAACAACAGGTTGAGTCATCTTTACTTAACTTCATGCTTCTAGCCGCAAAACAAGTCTGCGCTATCAGATGTCAGAGTTAGAGTACAGAAAACTTAATATGGATTCTAGGTGAGGAGATTTAGGCTACTGTCACATATGTATTTTATGTATTTAATGACATTAGTTCTACCATTGTTTACTCCACATTTTATAGCAGACAGGATGTTGACGCCAGTTAGTCTGGATTCTGTAAAATGAAACATTTCAACAACTTTTATCACGCAGAAAGTCACCGCTTTCGAGGTGTTTGGATGCATGAGTTTCCGTAAAAAACATGGCTACTGGATGATAATAGGCCGTTATCTCTCAACAGACAGTCGGGATTGCATACGCTGCAACTGTGCTTAGACCAGCTAGGCCTATGGTGGCAAAATTGTGTTATTAGTGGCCAAAATCTTGAAATTCATTTACAGGACGTATCTCTGTCGACAACAAGACAACACTTTTCCTATTGATGGACACTGCAGGCTATTAGGGTGTGTGCTGCAGTCTATCACGGAAACCAGGGCTGGTCATTACGAACTCCAGATGAGTAAGGAGCAGTCCTATAATCGATGATTTACGTAATGTTGACAGCGTTGCCTCTATGATTTTTGTCTCTCCAGATGTATCAGGAAGAGGTGTCTCTATACATGAGAAAACGCATGTTTCGTAAATCGTCTCTTTAAGTAATTGGTTGCCATGACAATGTAGTATCTCGTGATATTTTCGCTTGGTGTGAAGGTGGCTACATAAACCACATCCTTTGAGAAACAAGATCCCGCCAGTGGGCAGTTGGTAGAATTTCCACGGTTACAAGGGGAATGCGGAAAGAAGACAGGATTGCATGTCTGTTATTGTTGTAGCGTGTAATGTTTCAAGCAACATTATCTAAGCATGCGTAGCAAACGTAGATGTGGATCTAAAAGACTCTATGTGATAGCTATGGGAGCTTGGGAAATGATGTACAATTAACGTCAGAATACTCTTAGTTGTATTAAAAGAAACATTTTAATTGAAAAGAAGTTTAAACCAGATGCCCTTCCCTTTCTAACTCTCTTTGGATTTCAGCTAAGGTGGGAGACACTCAACGTACATTCACTTTTCGGTAGAAACAATTATCGCTAGTACCTTGTTACAGTAGGGCACGACCCTGTCGGCGATCTCTCTCTCAAGCCATAGATAGGAAACTCTTCTGCTGATACCTGTACCTAGGTTTCTCGTTACAACCCGAGTGATTAGAGTATCCATGATTTCTGGAGGTGCATGGCTCAGTGGTTAAGGTGTTGGACACATGATCGTAAGACTGCGGTTTCGATTCCTAGACCGGGTGAGGAAACATCCATTCTACGTTGCTCCAGTTCACTCAGCTGTGAATGATTCTGCGATAGACTGGCATCCTATCCAGGAGTGGGTAGCAATATACATAAATACCCTAGAATCCAGGAAAGCAGTCTTACGAAAGAATGTAAACTAGCCGTTACTGTTAATGAACTTTAAGCCAGTCGATACTGATAGTCCCGAGATACCATCAGACTGCGGTATTCTAAAAACAACAAGTACGCTTGAGCTAGACAG
>NC_043015.1:27230722-27250722 GCF_006345805.1 Octopus sinensis
TGATATTAGCTATGTCAATGGTGGTGGGTGTTTGAGGGGATGATGTGCGAAGATACAGTGGTGGTGGTGGTGGTTGCGAAGTGTCCAGGGATTTTATACATTTAATCAATATTTTCACCTGTTCCGCTTTATTAAGTTTTTTAACAGTAGAAATTATTGGACAGAGGAAAGTCACCCGCAAATACACACACATACACATATATAAATACATCCACATATATTAATATATGTGCGTATATAAATATATATATATATATATATATATATAATAATATATATACTCTCTCTCTCTCTTTTACTCCTTTACTTGTTTCAGTCATTTGACTGCGGCCATGCTGGAGCACCGCCTTTAATCGAACAACTCGACCCCGGGACTTATTCTTTGTAAGCCCAGTACTTATTCTATCGGTCTCTTATGCCGAACCGCTAAGTGACGGGGACGTAAACACACCAGCATCGGTTGTCAAGCGATGGTGGGGGGACAAACACACACATACATATATACATATATACGACAGGCTTCTTTCATTTTCTGTCTACCAAATCCACTCACAAGGCATTGGTCGGCCCGAGGATATAGCAGAAGACACTTGCCCAAGATGCCACGCAGTGGGACTGAACCCGGAACCATGTGGTTGGTTAGCAAGCTACTCACCACACAGCCACTCCTGCGCCCATATATATATATATATGTATTTATATATATATATATATATATATATATATATATATATATAGATATATATATATTATATATATATATATATATATATATATATATATATATATATATATATATATATATATATATAGCAGCAAAATTTAGGAACGGCCATAATAGGCCATTCAACCCACTAGAAATAACAGCCAAAGCTTCAACCGCAAAACAATATTAATTCCGTAAACCAGGAGAAAATTTAAAAAAACATTTACCCTGTAATACTTTATACGATGCATCGTTTCGTCTATTCTTTAATGGTAAATCAACCTGATTAAATTAAATCAAGCTAATCTTCCATAGGCCGGTAGATTCATCAGTAAAGTCAGCCAGATCAGGGCAGATATTTACACGAGGCAGCTCCACTACTGTCTCTGCAATATCTGACCTAAAATTTTCAAATCATCGCACTCGCGCCAAATTCATCGGCAGCAAATATAAGCTGCTGATTCCATTACGGAATTAAACAGAAAATTCATAATTAATCAATATAGGGTGGCAAAAAATTTCGCAGAATTTTTTTGCCACCAGCGACCTAGTGGGAAAAAAATTCTGCGAAATTTTTGCCACCCTATATTGATTAAATATATATATATATAATATATAATATATATATATATATATATATATATATATTATATATATATAACTGAGAATGTGTCTGTCTGTCTGTCTGTCTGTGTGTTTCCCTAAAACTTGAGAGCTACTCAACCAATTTCATTCAAATTTTACACATGCCTTACTTAGGGTCCATGTAGTTTCATGGGCAAAAAAATGTTCAACTTCTTGCCTAGGGCGAGCCCATAGCAATATCATATTTTCTCCACTATTTCCGTATTACGTGTTAAAAGTGAAACAAAAACATTTCTCTATTTTATGTCAGATACTTTCACTTTAACAATAAAAATTAGAGATAATAATAATTGAATTATATGTAGTAAGTAATAATTAAAATCAAACTAAAGTATAATATAATCGTAGCATAACAAAAGTAAAAATAGCAATTGGTATAAAATTGCATCAATGACTTGAACTTGAATAAGTGGTTTCACATGAATGGGAATAAATCAAAAATAAAATTAGTGTGCAGAAATGGAATAGTCCAGATGGAGCTGTGCACATACCATTTACCACGGCTTTTACATTAGATTATCCGCTAATTAGCTAGCATTAAGTATCTATATGAAGTTTGGCTGTATGTAATGTCTATTTTCTCGAACAGTCGCTTCTACAGAGTACTGCTGTTGGTTTATTTCTTATACATAAAGGACTATAGCTTCAACTGCGTACTGCTTTTTGATTCACCGTAAGGTTTGTTGTTATTATTATTACTGTTTAACTATTGTTATCGCGTTTGTTGGTTCCTCGTAAGGGAAACGTTGTTGTGTTGCATTTGTTAAATAATTGTAAACTGAAACCCTCCCCCTTTGGGAGAAGGAGCTTTGGTTATTGTTTAAAAATTGAAATGTGTCCCTGTTAGGGGAAATTGACAATATTTTCACCGTTTATACGGAAGCATTTTTGTTAAAATGCCTTCGATAGAAGAAAGTCCAAAAAGGAATTTCGCTGCAGCCGTCGGCGGGCGCGAACTCATTAAAATTAAAATGAAAGAAATACAAACCTATTTAGGATTGATCACCGACAAAGACGGTGAATCTAGGATAACACCACCAAATGAAATTAAAAAATTAAATTAAAGAAAAGTCTATTGTCTCTAAAGTATACAATGTAGAGAAAAAAAAAGATTTGAACACCTGGAGGAAAGCATCATCGAAACGTGTCTTGGTGCGACTATGAAATGTATCAAGTATCTAACCAGAGGCGGTAAATTCGCCACAATAGAAGCAAGGTTCGAGTCAACGGAGCGTGCATGGAAGTACTCGAATCGAACCTTGCAAAGTGAAAATATTTTATTTTTACCTTTATATCTGGGATGTTCTGGATAAAAATTTAAAATATCCCCCCAGAAGTAGAGGTAGACTGGATTGTAGCCACAATTCTATACAAGAGGGGGGACAAGATACAATTGATCGAAATTGCAAGAGACGGGTCTACAATTCCTGTCTGTTATATATTTTGAGTATTGTTATCACTAGCGATATCAAGATATAACTTTGTATTTTGTATTTTATGTGTAGATGTATATATATATATAAAGATGTACATGTAATATGTACACATATATACACATATATACATGCACTAGCACTATGACCCGCCAACGACGGGTCATAATGCTAGTATATGTATATATATATATATGTATATGTATATATATAATATATATATATTATATATATATATATATATATACATATATGTATATATATACGTATATGTATGTATATATATACATATATACACACACATATATACATATTCACTCACATGCATAAACATACATTTTCATGCAAGAACACTTACATACAGGCATGTGTATACATACACACATACATACGTACATAGAGGTATATGAGTACACATAGATATATATGTATACACATACAAATACATACATCCATGTATACATACATACATACATACATACATACATACATACATACATACATACATACATACATACATACATACATAAATACATACATACATACATACATACATACATACATGAATAGGCGCAGGAGTAGCTATGTGGTAAGAGGTTTGCTTCCCAACCACATGGTTCCGGGTTCAGTCCCACTGCGTGGTACCTTGAGTAAGTGTCTTCTATTGTAGCCTCCGGCCTACCACAGCCTTCTGAGTGGATTTGGTAGATGGAAACTGAAAGAAGCGCGTCGTATATATGTATAGAAAGAAATTAGACAACATTATACGTAATGATATCAGTGGTACCTGCCCTAGATATAGAAACAAAGAATGGAATAGGATACAAAGAACTTGTGACAAAGCAAACAGGGCGAACACGTGGTATAATACCAAATTCCGTCGAAGTCGACTTTGTCTTTCATACTTTTGGGGTCGATGAGATAAGTACCAGTTGAGTGCTGAGGTGGACGTAATCGACGTCCACCCTCCTCCCGAAATTGCTGTCCTTGTTCCTAGAAAGGAATTAATTGATATTTCATGTGTTCTAAGATTACACAGGTGTGTTAAGAATGGTGTAGTGGCTATTACTCTCACAATTGGAGACCACATCGAGTCGTCATTTTTGGCTCTTGGCATCGTCGCTGTAGTAGTAGTAGTAGTAGTAGTAGTAGTAGTCTTTTTGGCGGAGGTGGTGGTTGTGGTGGTGGTGGTGATGTTGTTGTCGTTGCTGTTGTTGCAGTTATAGTCGCTGTAATTATTGGATTTTGTCGTTGTTATTGTTGATGTGGCGGCTGTCGCTACTGAAATGATTTTTTTTTTTTACGGGGCTTTTAAAAGCTAAATTACCTGTGCACTTTAATGTTGAAATAAGTGAGAGACAGACACACAGACAGCCATAGACAGACACATACATATTTTTATACATGCATAGATGTATACGTGAGTGTGTGCACACACACGCGCGCGCGCGCATATATATATATAGTATAATATTATATATATACACTTATATATATACATACACACACACGCACACACATATACATGTGTATGTGTGTGTGTTTACGCGCACGCAAACATATACAGAGAAGGAGATGCATGTGCGTGTGTAGGCGCAGGAAAGTGAGCAGGTGCAAATATGTGTATGTATTTGCCGAGCGATCTAATGAGATATTTGCCTCAGCCATATTGTATGTGTGGAGGGATGTTTAAGTTTGTGCGTGTGTGTGTTGACGTATATATATATATATATATATACAAACACGCGCACACATACACACACACATGCACATATATATAAGTGTATGTATGAATGTATATATATATGCATATGTATATGTATGTATATGTGTGTGTGTATATATATATGTATATGTATGTATGTGTATATATATATACTCTTTTACTCTTTTACTCTTTTACTTGTTTCAGTCATTTGACTGCGGCCATGCTGGAGCACCGCCTTTAGTCGAGCAAATCGACCCCGGGACTTATTCTTTGTAAGCCCAGTACTTATTCTATCGGTCTCTTTTGCCGAACCGCTATATTTATTTTATAGAAGGAGCTTCTACAGGACTAGAACTGTTTCATTCAAATGAAATCTTCAGGAAGCTGGCTGTCAAAATAAGGTCTGGTATTTATACATTTAGGCAGATTTAACGGGGTGATGGTGGGGGACGTTTTTGGGGTAAGCAGGGCACAAACTATTGTTCTTAGGGGAGTGGTCAAAAGGCCAGAGAGTTTATTGAAATGAGAAGAATCCGTGAGAAGGTAAATAAATGAATAAATAGAATAATTGAATAGAGTTTTAGGTAAATTAGAAGACAATTGCTTTTAGTCAGTTTGTTATTGTTAAGTGGAGGGAAGAAGTAGATAAATATACATGAAAAACATATAAAATAAATATACATACAAACCCACATACATACACATGCGAATATCCATATATATATATACATATGCCCATGTATATACATACAGACACACACACATACATACAAATACACAAGCACATATATATATATATATATATATATATACAGAGAGAGAGAGAAAGGGAGACTCAGGTTATACACCAAAACACCTCCTATCCCAGTCTGTCATCCCGGTTTTCAAGCAGGGAAACAGATCCCTCACAGTCAACTATCAACCAATCTCACTCACCTCCCACATCATTAAAGTGTTTGGAAGAGTGGTAAGATCAAGGATAGCTGGCTTCCTGGAGATCCACAAACATCCTAAATTCTAATCAGCATGGCTTTCGCTATCTAACACAGCTCTTACACCACATTGAGGATATAATTAAAGCTTTGGGAACAGGTTCGAACTCTGATGTCATATATCTTGACTGCAGTAAAGCGTTCGACAGAGTTACTCTCAAATTTGGCAAATGTTGGAATCCATGGAAAACTTCTACACTGGATTAAGTATTTCCTGGCGAATAGAACACAGCGTTGTGTTCGATGGAGACCACTCAAGCCTGGAAAAAGTCTCCAGTGGTGTCCCTCAGGGGACTGTCTTGGGCCTGCTCCTCTTTATAATCTACATAAACGACCTTTCCAGCATCGTAAAACTCCAGTAAATCATCAATGAAGAAGAAAACCGAACTCAACTCCAGTCTGATATATATGCTGTGAGGCAGACAAAAGCAAAATGCAATTAAACGTGGGAAAATTTGAGCTGATGCATTTTGAAAGAAAGACTATACTAAAACAGCCATATTCTCTTCTTTCAAGGGAACCGCTCACAGCATCTAATAATATCAGAGACCTATGAGTAATTGTTGATAGCAGTTTCAGTTGGAGTGCCCACATCAACACTAAGGTCGATATGGCTCGTAGGATTAGCTCCTGGATCTTAAGAACCTTCCGGTCCAGAGAACAAGAGCCATCATTCCGCTTTTCTCCTCCTTTGTACGGCCACACCTCGAATCCTGCTGCCCACTGTGGTCTCCCCATAGAAAACAAAACACCTGGAGGGCATTCACTAAACGAATTGAAGGCACGGCTGCTCTCGATTATTGGGACTGCCTTAAAGCCTTGAAACTCTACTCTCTCCAGCACCGCCGCGAGCGGTACATCATTATATGGAGAATATACCGCCAACATTGCCCAAATGACCTGAACATTAGCTTCAAGGTTCATCCAAGACTGGGACCACGGGCCATACGTCCCCTGCCCAAATCAGGATCGCAACACATAGGTACACTGCGACACGATTTCTTTTCCTTAACGGGCCCTGCCCTGTTTAACAAAACTGGTCAAAGAGGAAAGGGATCCCATTGCCTTTAAACGGAGTCTGGACAGATTTCATCAAGGAATACCTGATAAGCCACCCATACCTAGATACAACTCACTCAACAAGAACTCACTACTTGAATGCACCATGATACCACAAATTTTTTCTTAAAAAGGATTTAGATAATCCTATCAGGTGGTGCTATTAAATTAGACATGGCCTGGACCAATCTTTAGTCGAAACATATCTAAGTTTATATATATATTTGAAAGAATGAGTAGAGTTAGCTTTTTTGAGGGTATAATTTTTATTTTAATATTAATAATAATGTTTACAGTGAGTTACTCTGATACGAGTAAACTGAACCACGGATTTCGGGTACCTTGAATTATTGGTGACCTAGCGGGTCACGGGTAGTCTAGTGTATGTGTGTGTATATATATTTGAAGGTTTACGATTCGAGTTATTTGCTTACTACGTCACCGGTATTGAGACATTTGAGAAAATGGTAAATACGCACTGCGTCATCCATATTTAGTTGCTCCAGAAATTCTTGGTGAGGAATGCGCGTGTCTGATTAAACATGTAAGTGTTAATACTAGTAGTTTTAATATTTGTGGTTTTATTCTCTTTTAAACAGTTTTATTGTCTTTTAAACAGTTTTATTAACTTTAAACATAGCCAGGTTTATAACATTAGTTTGTTACATGTACTTTTATTAGTTCCTATTTAATGAAATTTAAGTGTATATTATAACTTGTAGTGGTGATATTTTAATGAGTTTGTAGTGTTTTATAATTAACTTTTCAAGGATGAAATGTATTTCACTCATAAAAATTTTAGTTAAATTAATTTCAAACGTGTTTTGTTTTGGAAAAATCTTTATTAGATTTGAACTTTCAGTATAATATTATCTATGGAAGACCGGTGAGATTATTATTTATATGGACTTAAAGATGGATCACAATTTAGCATATAATTTAGTTATTGCAGTTTACTATTAATACCGATACAATGTGCATTGGTTTAAATGTCTCTTGTAGTTTTAGTAAGGTTAGTGTTTGATCCTGCCTATAAATTGATTGATTGAAATAATGTGGTTATTAAGCTTTTATGGAAACACTTCCATCCTTTCAGCCCCCACTATTTTCTCTTAAATTTGTGGAGGAGGACGGGCGGAAGTCTTGCCGCTTTTATTTTAATATTACACTACGGAAGATGGTAGAGATTATAATTTTTGTATGACTTAATAGAGTTATCGCTTTATTCAAGGACAGGTTGTAATTTATTTATGGAAAATATTTATCAATACGGTTGTACATTGGGTAAATGTGTTCTAAAATTGTGGTTTCTTTGTCTCTTCCCAAACAACACTTCTTTTAGTGCTGTTGGCACCGCCGGATTGAATGGTACTGCCCATGTGTGGAAACCACAATGATATCTGTGGGGCAGCTGATGATGGAGCTATGTTGGATTGTTGGTATGACTGTTTTTGTATATGTTAATTAGTATTATTGAATTGTTGGCATATATTAATATGTGTGTGTGTGTTTTCGTTCGGTTTCCTTGTATGTCTCCACTGTCATGCTTTTGTTCCCAGCTTTGACCCTCCATAAATCCTAAATTTTCTTTTAGAATTTATGGGAGCAACTGTCTTTGAAGACTCATATTGTCGCTGAACGCTCGAAATGAGGAGTAGCTAGACAGCTGACAACTGATGAAGGGTCCTCTCTCTGTGTTTACTTGTTCTGTTTTCCAGTTTTTACATGTTGTTTACTTGTTTTTTACTCGTTTGTTTACGGATTTCATGTTATTTGCACCGTTGCTGATGTCCTGTACCCATATATGCATATATATATATATATATATATTATATATTATTTACTATTTATTATATGTATATATATGTGTGTGTGTGTGTGTGTGTGGTGTGTGTGTGTGTGTGTGTGTGTGTCTGTGTGTGTGTGTAGTAAAATGAGAGAGAAAGTTCTTGGTACAGCATTATATATATCTGAAAGAATGAATAGAGATGGCTTTTTTGAGGGGATAATTTTTATTTTTATTTTAATAATAATGTTTACAGCGATTTCTGTAGTGGACGGATGGCACAGGGGCCGAGCCTCGGATGAATTTTAAAGATGTTACCTACATCATTTGGGCAATGTTGATGGAATATTTTCCCCATCATACTAATGATATAGTACTCACGGTGGCGCTGGAGGGAGTAAAGCCTGAGCTTTTTGAGTCGATCCCAATAGTCAAGGCTTGTCATATTATCTATTTTTTTTGTGTTATTGATCTCTGGGGAGTTTCAATTTTCATAATATTCTGTATTATGTGGGGGTGACCAGCGTAGACAACAGTATTCAAGGTGGGGTGAGCAAAAGTTGAGAAAAGCAGGATAATGGTAGGGGAGTTTCTAGACTGGAAAGTCCTGTGGATCCAGAAGCATGCTCTGCGAGTCATGTCAACTTTGCTGTTTATGTGAGCACTCCAGCGTATTTTGTTGTCAACAATAACACCCAGGCCTCTAGCAGTGCTGGATGCTACGAGGGTTTCGCCCGAGGGAAGAGTGTATGGTTGTTGGAATGCAGTCTCTTAACCAAAGTGGATTAGGTTGAAGTTTCTTTCGTTTAGCTCTATTTTATGTTGCTCTTCAACCCTGTCAACAACCTTCAGTAACTTAGTCATTCGCAAAAAATATGCATGCTACTGGGTTTGATGATGTCAGTGATATCGTTAATATAAATTATGAATAGGAGCGGACCCAATACAGTGCCTTGTGGGACTCCACTTGTAACCCTGGCTGAGGTCGATGAGACACTATCAATCCCTTTTTTCAGTTCTGCTCATCAAAAAAACATTTAATCCAAGTTAACAGTTTTCCTCAGACTCCGATGTTGGACAGATTCTTTAACAGGATTCAGTGATCAACCCTGTCAAAAGCTTTGCTGAAGTCACAATATATGACATCTGCATTGGAGTCCTCTCTCGTGGCCTTTAAGAGGTCATTGAAATGTAAGAGCTGTGTTAAGCAGTCCCTTCCATTGCAGAAGCGGTGTTAGCTGGGAATAATCAGGCTGTTTGATTCCAAGAAGTGAATTACTTGAAATCTCAATTTAATGATATGAGAGTTAAGTGAGATCGGTCACACCGGTTCATAGCGAGCGATTGTTTTCCTTTCTTGAAAACTGGGGTAATCACCTGGGAAAGGAAATTTTCAGGGATATAGCTCACATAATATTTCCCTCCAGTTCTATTCCTGATCTTCTACTGTAACCTCAGGCCGACCTAACTTTGTGAGTGGATTTGGTAAAGGAAAACTGAAAGAAGCCCGTCGGATATGTGTGTGTCTTTGTTTATTCCCACCACTATCGCTCGACAGCTGATGGTGTATTTATGTCCCCGTAATTTAGCAGTTCAACAAAAGAGAATCAATAGAATAAGCACTAGGCTTACAAAGAATAAGTCCGGGGTCGATTTGTTCGACTAAAGGCGGTGCTCCAGCATGGCCGCAGTCAAATGACTGAAAAAGGAATAAAAGGATATATATATATATAGTGGTGGGAATAAACATATATATATCCTTTCATTCTTTTTTCAGTCATTTGACTGCGGCCATGCTGGAGCACCGCCTTTAGTCGAACAAATCGACCCCCAGGACTTATTCTTTGTAAGCCTAGTGCTTATTCTATTGATTCTCTTTTGTTGAACTGCTAAATTACGGGGACATAAATACACCATCAGCTGTCGAGCGATAGTGGTGGGAATAAACACAGACACACACACATATCCGACAGGCTTCTTTATATCAAAGTTGACTACAGGCCATCAGTGTCACTTGGGCTCACCCCAGATTTTGCATACGACACATGATGCCTTCTCGAAGAATTTCACGTTTTTCCGCTTCATTTCTCACCCCAAATGGCTTATTATTTTTTTATATCTATCACTATGTCTTTCTCTATTTCTAAGTTAAGGGTAAAAATAAAGCAATCCTGCAAAACACAACTGAACTAAACACACAGACACAGAAAATAACACCAATCAAAGAAACATCAGTGGAGTGCACAACAAACATCAGCAATCTGACTGTCGCCTGTTCTCCTGACAAGTGATGTCAGTTAGTCTTTTACCAGGCTTGTTCATATTAGTCTGAGTTGCTGGATAATTTTTCGTCAGTTTCAGAATATTGTAGATCGGTAACTTTTCATAGATTGGAATTTCAGTCCTAATCGCTATGGAATTTTTTTTTTTTTTATTATTACAAGAAAACATTGAATTTGAATTACTTTCAATTTTTACAATTATGGAGCCCGAGTCAGACATGTGTGAACGATGTCGTGAGAATGTCTGCTATGAACAATATTTTTTTGACACAGAGCGCCTCTAAGACGGCCTCCAGACGCTGAACGAAAATAAATGAACTGTGACCAGGCTCAATAAAAGGAGCCCAAGTTATTGGCTACAATTAGATACTTGAAGTCAATGTTGGCAGAAATTAAATCTGCTTGCAAACACACTCTCACTTTACTAAATTTAAACTCGGGCTAACTCCGAACAGCCCAAGTACGGGAGTCGTCACTGATATATATATATATATATATATATATATCAGTGACGGCTCCCGTACTTGGGCTGTTCGGAGTTAGCCCGAGTTTAAATTTAGTAAAGTGAGAGTGTGTTTGCAAGCAGATTTAATTTCTGCCAACATTGACTTCAAGTATCTAATTGTAGCCAATAACTTGGGCTCCTTTTATTGAGCCTGGTCACAGTTCATTTATTTTCGTTCAGCGTCTGGAGGCCGTCTTAGAGGCGCTCTGTGTCAAAAAAATATAAATGGATGAATGAATTATCCTTTGTTTACAGTTAACATGGAAAATTCAATAAACAGTTACCAGGGTAGCAAAATTCACTCAAGTAACAAGAATGTAGTGACCTATTCAAAGGTAGAAACTCCGGGCTAATGTGCAGTAATTTGTATAGTATAAGTAAATAAATGGAGTTGAACGCAGGTTTTATTCAAATTTTTTTACTTTCGACATATGTTTCGAAGACAACATTGGTTTTACTCCAAAGGAATAAACGGTGTAAAATAATGTAATCTTCTCATCAGGAAAGAAAGAGAACCAATCTCAATAACAAGACATTATAACAATCTTGATGACTGCATAATTGATAAACAGAACGCTATTAAGTATTTTTTTAAAAACCGTTAGTAGATCTGACGTCAAAGGCAGACCCTAGGAAGAGAAGGGGTAAAGAAATAATAAGTAGAGAACAAATAAAGAGGGATATATTGGTTGAAAAAATGTTCATAGGCTTGGAAGTAGATTTCTCTATTGAAGTAAAGTGCAAGGTGAACTAAATGTTCAAACTATACAGATCGGTATAAATCACTTATATGAGCTAAAGGTATGTTTCTGCCAGTGTTTACATTTGTAAGATCGCCCTATAAGTGTGTTAATAGGGTTATTCTTAGAGAAGAGAATATGGAAGAGTGCAGAGTTGCAAATGTTATAAAATCCTTTGCCCATGTCATAAGGGAAAGAGATGGACAGGATGAACCAATCTAACTTAAAATCCTTATTGTTGTCTTTAAGATACCAAACCAATTTACTTAGCCCTGTGCTATAACGTTTACTGCTATCCCTAAATGAAGAATAATGATTGGAAATTCTCTTAGATAACTGGGAAGAGAACGCGCTATTATAGAAATAGACATCGGTACCGCAAGAAAGTTTACGTTGGTAAATAGAATTCTTAATCTTAGAATTATTAGGCATAAATGTAATTCTGTTGGGGTTGTCCTCAGAGACCAAAACTATGTTGATGTTGTTGTTATTATTATTATTATTATCATCATCATCATCATCATCATCATCATCATCATCATCATCATCATTATTATCATTATTATTATTATTATTATTATTATTATTATTTTATTATTATTATTATTATTATTATTATTATTATTATTCAGTAGTTTTATTTTTATAGCGTGCTTTCACTTCACTACCGAGCGCAGCTCTGTGTGCCTTGGGTATGTGCTGTGATTTGTTGTGATGCTCTGATGGTTATTGTATGGAAAGTTTTCTGCGTAGGATGTGTACAGTGCCTAGTAGTGCAATTTTCTGTATGTTATATGTGTTTGTAAGTCCTGGTGTTTTTGTTATGTATTTGTCTGAATATTTTTTTATCATGCCTAATGCACCTACTATGATAGGAATTGTTTCATTATTATTATTATTATTATTATTATTATTATTATTATTATTTGAAGGGCTGGTATTAGCAAAATTAATGTTAGAACTCTCAGAAAATGAACTTTTATTTAGCAGATTGGTATTATGAGAAGATATAATTTGTGAAAGATTCTTTGGCAACTCTATAAAAATAGATAATTATCTATAAAAATAGATAATTATCTATAAAAATAGATAATTAATAATTGAATAATATCTAGAGCGATCTTACAAATGTAAGCACTGGCAGAAACATACCTTTAGCTCATATGAGTGATTTATACCAGTCTGTATAGTTTGAACATTTAGTTCACCTTGCACTTAACTTCAATAAAGAAATCTACGTCCAAGCTTTGGATATTTTTTCAACCAATATATCCCTCTTTATTTGTTCTCTACTTATTATTTCTTTACCCCTTCTCTTCCTGGGGTCTGCCTTTGACGTCAGATCTACTAACGGCTTTTTAAAAAAATACTTAATAACGTTCTGTTTATCATTTATGCAGTCATCAAAATTGTTATAATGTCTTGTTGTTGAGATGGGTTCTCTTTCTTTCCTGATGTGAAGATTGCATTATTTTCCACCGTTTATTACTTTGGAATAAAACCTATGTTGTCTTCGAAACATATGTCTAAAGTAAAAGAATTTGAATAACTACCTGCGTTCAACTCCATTTATTTACTTAAGTTAGACATGGCCTGGACCAATCTTTGGTCGAAACATATCTAAGTTATCTAACTTAGTAAAGATTAGTAAAGATTATTATATCAGACTATGGATAATTAAATTATAACAGTTATTATAGTCGACTCTGCATTGTTGTTCCATTCAAGACACATTATATGTTTTATATATATATATATATATATATATGGGAAAAACTATTTTCCAATATAATGTGGCAGTCCTGGTTAGGACGATTGTTATTGTTATTTAACCCTAGGAAACATTGTCTCCAGCTGGCTATATGGCAACTATCTGAGTCCTTATATTTTCAAACAAGGAAGTTTAGCGTCCTCACTCAGCTCAAAGCATTATCTGCATACCAATGGTTTCTGGGTTATTTTCTCTTCATCAGCACAGAATAATATGTGCGTGCACACACACGCACACACACACACACACACACACACACACACACACATACATCCTACTTAATGTAGTTGTATTACAGGAGTGCCATTATACTGCAGTATAATGAGAAAGTTTCTCATATAGGTGTGGGGTATATAAAAGCCAATGAAGACTGCCATGCACTCGTGACATTTTTTGTCTACTATCCATATTTGTGTGTGGTAAGAAGCTTGCTTCTCAGCCACATGGTTCCAGGTTCAGTCCCACTGCATAGCACCTTGGATAAGTGTCTTCTACTTATAGTCTCGGGCCGATCAAAGCCTTGTGATTGGAGAATTTCATTGTGTATACATATGTGTGTGTGTGACAACCAGTGCTGGTCTGTTTGCATTTTCATAACTTAATGGCAGGTAGAATAAGTTACCAAGCTTTAAAAAAAAAGTGCTGCTGTCGATTAATTCGACTAAAAATTCTTCCTAGATGCAATCTAATGACAAACAATGTGTACTTGGGTTTGTAAATTGAATTTTAGTGATACACTTATCAATGTAATATTCAACCACTTTTGGTTACTTCAATGAGCTGATTATTCAGGTGATCAAACATTCAAATAATCATCTTTAACATCTGATGGAGATTCATTCTTACACAACTTGTATATTATAGGTACACATTTGGTGGATTTTGTTACACATGAAAGTACGAAGGGTAGAACTGCATACATTTGAACTAGATTCTTCATGTGCAGTTTGGGGGTGGACAACATATTCTTTAATTCCCATCGCTTGCAAACTGTTAATTGTTTTAGGGATCTTATTTAGTCGCAAGCAGACATTAACGTTATCATGGCTCCTCACTACCATCACCATCATCATTTGAACGAAGGGAAGACCAAAGATGTCACTGTTGGGGGAAGAATGGTCTGCTGCAGAACTAAGATGGTATTCAGTGGAGTTGACAGAAGCAATATAAAATGAAAAACCTTGCTCAAAGATACAAAGTGCTGTCCGTTCCCCACCTCCAGCGAACCCACGAGATTGGTACTGCTTAACAACATGACTCTCACTTTATAATCGGCTCTAAATATCCGATTCTGCGGTACATTTTATTGATAAATTCCAGAAAGTTTATTATCCATTCGGTGCATCATGTTGAGTAATTTCATTACCACGTTTACGGCAGGTATCTCTACAGTGTTGTTTTAAAGTGAGAGCAGCTGTAGACAGACACTTATTGATAGTCCAATATGTGTTATCATGTTTCCATAATTTATCTTCAATGATATCTTTGATAGCTTTTAAAGATGAGAGTAATTGTTGTTTACTTTAACTTACGTTAAAAAAAAAACGGGTTGGTTTCTACATGTACGTACGCGTGTATGTATACATAGTGTATATATGTTTTTTCTATCTATGTTTATGTATATATGTGTGTGTGTTTGTGTGTATGTATGTGAGTGTTTGTTGTGAGTGAGTGTATGCATATATGCTTATATATTCACATATGTTGTATGTATATAAATTTGCATGCATGCATGTATGTATGTATACTTGTATGTACAAAGCAATTACAGAGAGGCAAAAGTTTTGAGTAGTACCTAGCAATTTAATCTCTGCTTCTCTTTTGCTAACCCTCATTGTATGCTTATGTGTATATATATATATATATATATATATATATAATATATATATATATATATATATATATATGCAGACATACATACATAAATACATGCCTGCATGCAGACATACACACGCACATGTATGTATATATACATACACAAACAAACACACACATGTATGTGTACATATATGTACAGACACATCCAATCTATGTATGTGTATATATAGACAGAGGGAGAGAGATGTAGATATATGGATAAATATAGATATAACGACATAAATGTAGAGAGATACGTGTGTGCGTGTGTGTGCGTGCGCATGTTGATATATGTGTGTGTGCTTTTGTGCATCATGTTTGTGTATAAATACTTCTATGCTTAAAGATTACATTTCTATTAACACGTAAGACTTTAAATACCATCTGCTACTAAAATAGTGCCAGACATGTATATATATATAAACACACATATGTATGTATGTATGTATGTATGTATGTATGTATGTATGTATGTATGTATGTATGTATGTATGTATGTATGTATACATGCATGCATGCATGCAGGTATGCATATATGTTTGTGTATACGCATATATATATATGTGTGTATGTGTGTGTGTGTATATATATATATATATATATATATATATATATATATATTATATATATATATATGTACATATAAATACAAATAAAATTGCAAATTCATAAAGATATGCACATACACACACACACATACAGAGAGAGACATGCGCATATACACACACACATACATAAATTAATACCCATCACAATTGGTTTGAAAGATGAAGACAACTTCTATATTGACAGCTAAAGTTTTTTGAACGAATTAAAATCAGCTGTACAAACACACATACACAGGAAAACAACACACACATCTACACACACACACACACATCTACACACGCATTCACGCAAGATATACGTAAACATTACATAACATAAAATATATATACATGTATGTGTGCGAACGTGTGTGCGAACGTGTGCATGTGTGTGTTTCCACTGACACTGAATGGCTAATTTTCTACGAAACCTTAATTTCTATAGAGAGTTAGGAGTGGTCCGTTACAGTATTAAGGACACCGAAACAGATATTTAAGTTTCGTCGATTGTATTGAAAAATTCTGCCCTTTTTTCACTTCATCAACAAATCACAAAAAAAGCAGAAATTGTGTTAAAATGTGAGATTGTTTAAAGGTTTGAGGAATTTCAAAAGTCAAACCAAATCTCTTAGGCTTTGTGAGTGAAAGACATCATATTTGTAAAAGAACGGATGAATTTGGAATGTATGAACACGCACATGCATGCACACGTGCACACACAGATATACATCTATATGTATATATCCATATACACATAATCCCGATGGGCTATATACATATATACATATACGCATAGTCCCGATAAGAGTTACTATCAAATATGTAGAAAGGAAACAATGTATGAAAGACAGAAAGGCGACAGTGTATGAAAGACTAGTCAGTTGAAGATGGAATTTTCAGTTGGCTCACAATACATTTAAGCTCATGGGGGCACCTAATAAATATTTCACATCGTGTGTTGCAGTTTGTTATTTCTTTCTGGGGTTTTTTTTTATAATGTATATGAATTGTGTACCCTCATTGAATGTGCAAAGCCTACATTTACATGATTCGTTGATGTACAGCTTTTTACCTTTCCAAGACAATCTATTTGACGTAATAGCAAGCATTACGTTCCTTATTTTCCTGATGAGACTGGCTGGTGTCGTGGAATTATTTTTTTAGGTATCCTGTGCTTGTAAAAATTTTGCTTTAATTTCTCTTCGACAATGCTTTTCTAGTGTTGGAAAGATATTCGGTAGTTGTGAAAATTTACCACCAACTGTACTAGATTTTTCCCCCCTATCTCATTGGAGGTCAATTTGGCTTCATGCACAACTAATTTTATATTGCATCCCTCATCTAAGCGATAAGCATATCTGTCTTCTTACATGAACATCTCAGTTTGTTATATCTAAGTGATCTGTTGATGTTTGCCTTTACGTTGGAACTACAATTATAGTTGTTGAAAATTTCTCTGAATGTATTATTAACCGAGAAACGCTTAACTAAATAAGCTAAGAATTTCTTACCAAAATTAGTCTTGCTCTTTGAAGTAAGAGAGAGTGGAATCTGATTATCTTTCTTTCTTTATCCCAGGATTAGCGGAAATGAGCATTCGGAGTGAAAGTTTCCGTTCGAAATAGCTTCCATTTGATGGTTAAGAATTTTTTTTTTTTTTTTTTCCCCGGAGAGCAGGTTACAATTTTTTAGATAGGACGAGAGTAAATGAAGCGATCAATTCTTTGCAGTTGTGGACTGCAACAAAACAGATCAAAAGAATCAAGAAAAACACATCTCTGAAAAGAAAACTAAACATAAATTTATTCTCTTGCAACTTAGAGAGCAGCAAGAAAAAAGAAAAAAAAACTATCACAATGACCAGAAATAGCAACAATTGCAACAACGATGATAATAACGATGACGACAACGATGATGATGATGATGATGACGATGACGACAACGATAATGATGATGATGCTGATGATGATAATAGAAATAATAGTAATAATAATTTTTTTATATTTTTAATAAATGATTTGGAGAACAACAAAAGGATGATGATGATGGTGGTGGTGATGGTGACAATGACGATGATGATGATGATCACGATATTGGAGAGGAGTGACAATGCTGGTGATGATGATGATACAAACGACATTCTGACAGTTTACTAATCTCTAAATTGCTACTGTAGACCAATAAATTAATACGTTTTAGCTTTCTCGTCACTGTTATTATTATTATTATTATTATTATTATTATTATTATTATTATTATTATTATTATTATTATTATTATTACAAAGGAAACGTTGTTGTTGTTGACATGGTTATTATTATTGCTGTTATATTGTTGTTAATCTTCTAACCGAAACAGTCTCATAAATTATTGACTCTTTGTTAATCTGAAACACCACCACCAGCCCCGTAAATGATTGAAGACAACAAAACACAACACACACACACACACACACTAAAAAGAAGAACAGAGGGGAGAAATAAAAACAACAGGAGTTTTGCTGAGAATATTAAACAAAAACAAACAAATTTGAAGAATGGATGTAAATAACAATGTAATTAGCTGTTGACTAATAATAATAATAAAAATAACAATAACAGCAACAACGATAATAATAATAATAATAACAATAATAATAATTATAATAATAACAATAACAGCTACAACAATAATAACTAACAACAACGATTATAGTAATGATGATGATAATAATGATAATGATAAATGATAATGTCTACGGCAAAAACAATGACTTCTGCGAAGGTGCAATAACAGCATGATCAACAACAAAACGCCAACACAATAAAATAACAACAATAACAACAATATGACCACCAACAACGAAAATATGGGAGAATACGTAAGCAAAGCAATTAAGACGACAAAATTCTGTGTCCAGCAATTCATTTGATGGATTTCAAGAGGAAAACTTGTAAAGGGGAGAATATATGTGCAACGATAGATTATGTAGAGCGACTATTAAACGTTTTTGAGGTTTACGTGTTAGAGCTGCTGCCGCTGCTGCTGCTGCGATTGTTGGGGATGTTATTGTTGCTACTGTAATTGCTGTTAATATTCTTATCTAACACCAGGATTCGACTGATGCGATTATTTCATTTGCGACTTTTTCTTCTTTGTTAAAAGCATAGTCTACCTTGGACTACATTGTCCAATGCTGATTTTAAGATGATAAGATCTAAACTGAGTGAAATCAGATTGGTGTTTGTGCTGTTGATGATGCTAATGATATTGATATCTACCATTGTTGCTAATCACAAGGTCAGATTTGGTCAAGCAAACTTTGGTTCAAAGAATTCCAGTTGCTAAATCTTGACAATTTTATCCAACGTGGTAGGAGTAGCTTCTTGTTTCTTGTAGCTTGGGGGATTACACTGAGGCACCTCTTTGAATCGCTCTGTCATTGTTCTGAGGGCCTCACTTCATCCCTAATCGAAAGTATTTATGACCAGAGGCATTGAAACCATGATCTTTGTGTTTCCTTTCCTACAAGGAGAGAATGGGAGTTGGCATGAGTATTGATATGGATGACGAAGATGATTCTTTGTGGTGTTGGTAGTGATAACGTTACATGGGTAAACAATGTCTTTAGTTAAACAGTTATTATTAAAATGCCAATAAGTGAGGTTAGTAAAATTACATATGTTACTGGTTGGAGCCGAAGTAGCTATCATCATCATCATCATTCCACTCATTCTTTTTTACTGTTCTCTAATTCTTCTTCTTACATTTTCAAAGTATTTTGCCTTATTTTATATTTTTCTTGTTGCTTAATGCCAATCCTATCGTAATCAGTTGTCATAGACATGATCATCTCACTTCTTTTATATATGTGTCGAAATTCTGATGATATTTGCTTAACGATTGGTTGAGCTTCTTTACATCTGTAGTGTGTTTGTAGGTTTTCCCAT
>NC_043015.1:27255722-27323222 GCF_006345805.1 Octopus sinensis
CATCGAACTGGAAAGAAGGGCGTTTCTTAAATGATGTCAGGTCGCAGAATTTAGATGTGATTGTAGCTACTGAGACGCTAATCGAAGGGCCAAGAGATCTACTCCCGCTCCTGGATGGCTACGAGAAATTTATTTCTCCTGGCCGGCGGGGGGCGGGAGTGGGGTGTTGGTCCTGCTTAAAAAAGATAGAGTCTCAGAGAAAAAGTTGATTTTTTCTGATTCAGAAGGTAGGCTGGTCGTCTTAGATCTGACGTTCAGTTGTGGTAAAGAAATCAGGCTGGTAGCGGTATATGCACCTAATTCGAGTCAGACTGATTTTTATCGAGACCTGGAGAAGTTTCTTGGCACGTCAAAATCCATAATCATACTAGGGGACTTTAACGTTATAGTCGATGCGTGCGTCGATAGTGTTGGCTCAAAAGATAGAAAACCAAACCTTGGCTTCCGGGATCTACTGAGTCGCTTCTAGCTTGTAGATCCCTACAGACTTGAATTCCCGAACGCTCCACAGTGGACGTGGTCAAATAGCGACGGGTCTGTCAGGTCCTACATAGACAGAATTCTCATTAGAAAAATAGATAAAGGATTAGTTAAGTGTCCACAGTTTCACCTGGTCAGTTACAGTGACCACAAGATGGTCACTGGCAAACTGGACCTAGATAAGTTATGTAGTAAGGGATTCGGCTATTGGAAACTCAATAAGTCCCTTTTGGCTATTGAGGAGTACAGAAACCGGATCGAGTTATTAGTGCAGAGGGCGTTAACCGGTTCCATTATTAATAACAAATGGTGGTACGCCCTCAAAAGAGCCATCAAGTACGAGTCCGTTAGATACAGCATAGGTCTAGTAACTAGTGGCCGTAGGAAAGAGATGGGGCTAGTTAAGGCCTTAGAGGTAGCCATGAGATCTGGCGATGGAGCCCAGGTTAGGCTGAAGAGACTGGAGTTAAACCAGCACCTCGAAGCCAAGCATATGGGTTGTATCGTCAGAGCTAGAATTCGCGCAATGGGGTGCGAGGGTATTAGGGCTGCCCGATGGGCACGAGTTGGAGAGGTTCAACGTGGGAACGATTCCACAATTAAGTCTGTGACGAACGGGCAAGGCGATGTGATTACCAAGCCAGAGGAGATGTGTCGGACGTTTCAGGAAAACTTCGCTCGGCTTTTCGGGGGCGACAGCGGGCTGGAGGAGAGGGTGGACCTTACGGACCTCCTCACCGGGTTGCCGCGCCTCTCGGGGCAGGACGCGGAGAGCTGTGAAGCGTCGATCTCGCCTGAGGAGATAGCTGAGGCCTTGGCCGACTGCGATGAAGGTAAGGCGCCGGGAATTGATGGTTTACCCTACGAGCTATATAAAAGGATGCCAGACTTGTTCGGGAACGTGCTGGTCGGCGTTTTCGCGAACTGGCATCAGAATGGGTTCATTCCCAGATCTGTACGTTGGGAAGTGGTGACGCTGATCAGAAAGAACCCGAGCAAGGGGGATAGCATAGACAACTTTCGGCCCATCACCCTGCTAAATGCAGAGGTGAAGATTTTGGTCAATGTGTTAGCGAAAAGGTTGACGCGGGTCGCGGGTGGTCTGATCGGGGAGGCACAAACTTGTGCGGTCCCCGGAAGAACCATTCAGGACAATCTTCATCTAGTACGCTACACCATAGAGGGGTTTGAGAATGACTCTGGCAAAGGTGGGGCACTGGTCCATTTAGACCAGAGTAAAGCGTTTGATAGGGTGAACCATCGGTACCTGGTGTCCGTGCTGGCGCAGTTCGGTCTGGGCATTGGTTTCCTCAGGTGGATCATACAGTTGTACGATAACGTCGACTCGATCGTTCGGGTGAATGGCTTCCTTTCGAAGCCGTTCCGCATCAGACGGTCTGTTCGTCAAGGGTGTCCGCTCTCCCCGATTTTGTATGTGATGGCTCTGGAGCCATTGCTGCGAAAACTGAGCGCCATCCCGACGAATCCAGGAGGTGGAGGATCTGTGACATCGTATGCGGACGACATCACCATCATCGTGACCAAGGTGGAACTCCTACGTAATGTGGGAGATGCCATCAAGGCTTACGAGACGGCGACAGGAGCAAAGATTAACCGGGAAAAATCGGTCGGCTTGCAACTTGGCACCTGGAGGGGCAAGTCGATGCCTTCGAATAGCATCGTGGGATGCTGGACGGAGGGCCCGGTTAAGCTGCTAGGGATCTGGTTTGGTCCAGATCTCCAGATAGAAAAGAACTGGTCTGAGGTGATGAGCAAGGTGGCTCACGCGGTCAGGACTTGGTCCGGACGGTGGCTATCCTTGAAAGGGAGGGCGGAGGTGGCCAATGTGTTTTCAGCATCGGTCATCACCTACCGCCTGACCGTCGTCCCTTGTCCGGATTCGTGGTTAAACTAGTTGGAGAGGCAGATCTTCTACTTTTTGTGGAAGGGAACCCCTCTTCTTGTAGAGGTTAAGGCATCTTTGGCTCTACCTGGATGGTGAACTGGTGTGGTCCCCGCTTGCGAGGCAGATGTTCCCCAGCTTTGCCAGTTTCGGTGGCAGAGAAACCTGGTATCGTCGTAGACTTAGGTCGAGCATGTGGTATTCGGAGTGTCATAAGGCACTCTGCCACTTCCGCAAGTCGGGCAATGCCGGCGGCTTTGGTACCACCGCAGCTTTCTATAGCAGGTTGGTAGAGGCCGGAAATGACGATGCCTTGGGTCTCGATGGCAATCAGTTAGACAGCCTGTTCCGAAGGACGTTCGGGCCGAAGACATTGGATAACTTCCAGAAGTCTTTGACCTGGCAATGTTTCAGAGGAGCTTTACCCGTTCGGGATAAACTCACAAGGCATGGTTGGAGTGGACCATCGAACTGTCCAAGATGCGAGCGGGATCTGGAAACAGTCTCGCACGCTATTGTTCAGTGTCCGGAAGTTTGGGACGTGTGGGTATATGCGGAACACCTGTTGTCAGACGGAAGAAGAGTACAGCTATCGGCTGAGACAATCATAAAAATTGACTCGCCTAGCTTTTTGACAAGTGAAGGTAAGCACTGCTTTCTCATTACAGTAGCAGTAGCGAAGGAGTGTATATGGAAGACTAGAATGAAAGCGGTAACGACAGGCACCATGATATCTGGCTCCGCCTTGGTGAACTTTTTCAAGTTCCACCTAAAAAGAAAGGTGGAGATAGAGAAAAGGTGTCTGTCTGTGTGTGAGTTTGAGAAAAGATGGAAACGTGGCCACATGAGCACGTGAAAGTGGCCACATGAGCACGCTATGAGTTAGCTGCCGAGTTTCAGTGGGAAAAGCAGGGCTCGTGGGGTCAGCAATCCTGGTGTTCCCACTTCATGTGTCATTTTTATATTGTGTTGTAAAAATTTGTGTATCATTCGATTTCTTCGATTTTGTTTTCGATTTTATGTAAAATTCTTAAAGATCATTTTTTATGTAAATTTCATCCGTTTCTCATGACCCCAAATCATGATGTATTGTCCCCCTCTATGTTGGCCCCTTGTGGGTAATAAAGAAATAGAGTGTTTCTTAAATGGCTTACAAACACCTTCCACGCTGCAATTGTTTTCGTTCCAGCACACACGATCTCAGATCAAATCACTTGCTATGCGAGTACATCTCCCTATATATATATATATATATATATATATATATATATATATATATATATCACAAGACATTTTGTTTGACGATTGTTTGCCAACATAACATGGCAGTCCTGGTTTAGGACTAATGTTGCTGTAATTTAGCCCCAAGAGACATCATCTCCAGCTGGCTGTACAACACGATCTGTCTTCTGGGGCTAAATTACAGCAATATTAGTCCTAAACCAGGACTGCCATGTTACGTTGGCCAACAATTTTTACTACAAAGTACTGTTACTGAATATCTCACGTTGTGAGATTTAAAAATAATAATTATCTAATTTTGTTTAACGTTTTAACGATTCTGCCAACCACATCCTAACACTACTGTCATAGAAATTATATTATTACATTGTGAAACAAAAATCCTTATGTCATTATTCGTTGTCTTTCTTTGGTCAGTGTTATTTCCTATATACTTTTATCTAGAAATCAAAGCAAATGACTTCCCTCCAAATTTTGCTTTTGTCACCTGGAGGATCAATGTTTTGAAACCAATCTAATTTCCATTACATTTCAGATAGATTCAGTGCTGAGTTGCTGATGCAGAAATATTGTTATAACGAATATTATGCTTAATACCACAAATTTGCTTGTCAACCATAACCACTTGAGCATCTCCCTTAGTAATGAGGGAGCATCATAACCATGTGTTGGGCGAGATTTTTTGAGGTTTAAATAAATGTAGCAAAAAAAAGTTTGAAGGCAATGTTAGCCATTTTTCATACTTTCTCAGAGTAAGGAAAGAGGAAATAAAAGTTGCTACTCAAGAAGAAAAGTCGTGTAACACAATGTTATTAATGCGAAT
This sequence comes from Octopus sinensis, assembly GCF_006345805.1. Classification (NCBI taxonomy): domain Eukaryota; kingdom Metazoa; phylum Mollusca; class Cephalopoda; order Octopoda; family Octopodidae; genus Octopus; species Octopus sinensis. The sequence continues at coordinate 27,260,171 of NC_043015.1, forward strand.
ATTAAGACAGCGAGGTGACAGAATTGTTAGCATGCCAGGAAAAATGCTTAGCGGCATGTCATCCGCCTCTACGTTCTGAGTTCAAATTCTGCCGGGGTTGACTTTGCCTTTCACCCTTCGAGGGTCGGTAAATTAAGTACCAGTTTAGTACTGGGGTCAATGTAATTGACTGTCCCCCTATCCACAAAATCCAGGCTGTGTGCCTATAATAGAAAGGATTATATTATTATTATTATTATTATTATTATTATTATTATTATATTATTATTAAAATAATAATAATGATAATAATAATAATAATATAATAATAATATATAATAATAATAACAATATATAATAACAATAATAATAAAATCAGCAAACAAGCAACGCTACTGAGCAACAAAAAGAGAACAAAAATGCTCCGCAAATATAACATCACAGAAAAAGATTTGCCGGAGATAAAAGAAAAGCTGAAGCAAGATATCCTTGCCAAAGCTCAAAGGATCCGCCGGTACGAGAAACGCCAACGCTTCTTTGAACAGAACAAAAAGTTCAACTCCGACCCCAAAAAGTTCTACCAAGAACTGGGCAAAATAAAATAGAAGTCACTGCAGCACCAACGGCAGAAGAATTGGAAGAATTCTGGAAAGAAATATGGTCGGCGAACGAACAGCCAAAAAAAGGAGTATGAAAATAACAAACTCGGCATCTGAACAACTTTGGACCCCCATAACAACTGAAGAGGTCACCCAGGCACTGCAAAAACTAAGCAACTGGAAGGCACCTGGGCATGACAAGATCCCCAACTTCTGGTTGAAATATCTAACAGGAATGCACAAAAAGCTGGCTGAAAACTTTAACAGCATACTAGCAGAGCCAGAGACAATGCCTGAATGGCTCACGAAGGGGAAAACCATCTTAATTCCCAAATCAAATGAAACAGCAAAACCAGAAAACTACAGACCAATAACATGCCTCCCTACTATGTTCAAGGCATTTACTGCAGTGATATCGCAAAGCTGAACAAGCACCTGGACGAAAAAAACTGTTCCCAGAAGAGCAGAAAGGATGCCGCAAGGGCTCATATGGCTGTAAAGATCAACTAATGATTAATAAAGCCGTAACTGAAGACAGCCACAGAAAGAAGAAAGGCCTCAGTATGGCCTGGATTGACTACAAAAAGGCGTTTGATAGCATCCCCCACACATGGATCCTCGAAACACTAGCCATTAACAAAGTAGCACCAACAATCATAAAATTCATAGAGCACTCTATGAATAAATGGCAAACAGTCCTACACCTCCAAACAAAAGAGGGACTCATGAAAACCAAAGACATCCCCATTAGAAGAGGAATATTCCAGGGAGACACGCTCTCTCCACTCCTTTTCTGCTTGGCACTGTCACCTCTATCTGATATGCTAAATAGAACTGGATGCGGATATAAATGTTACGGCAAAACGATCAGCCACCTTTTATATATGGATGACCTAAAACTATACGCTGCAAATGACAAACAGCTGGAAACACTATTAAAGACAGTTCATGGATTTACCAAAGAAATAGATATGAAATTTGGATTAGAAAAATGCGCCAAAGTAACCATGAAAAGAGGAAAACTAGTTAAGAGTAACAACATCACACTAGATAAAACCAATGAAATAAAAGAATTAGACCAAAGCCAAACTTACAAATACTTAGGATCTATGAACTAGATAAGACACAACACACACAAATGAAAGAGAAAATAAAAAAAGAATATTATAGACGAGTTAGATCAATACTAAAAACAGAGCTCAATGCTAAAAACAAGATAATAGGTATCAACACTTTAGCTGTCCCAGTTATAAGTTACAGCTACAATATCCTTAACTGGACACGAAATGAACTGTCCAAAATAGATAGGAAACAAGAAAAATACTGACAGGATCTAGGATGCATCACCCAAAATCTGACATAGAAAGACTATATATACAACGTATAGAAGGTGGTAGAGGCTTATACAGCTGGAAAACTACTATAAAATAACCACCATGGACTGCAAAAATACCTACTTCAGAAGGAAGGAAAACTGATCTAGATAGCAGCAAAACACGAGCAAAACAAAAAACTGTTCTCAGTATTTAAGGAAGCTGACAATACAAACAAGAAATCATACCACCTAATAAACACAAAGAAGAAGAAGAAGATAATGAAGAAACAACAAAAGCTATAAAACAAATGAAATCCAAACTAAAAATAGAACAGCAACGAGCCATGATAAAACGATGGCAAGAAAAGCCCCTTCATGGTAAACTACTGCACTAAACTAAACGCAAAAGAAATAGAAAGAAAAATCCCAGCAATGGTTGAGAAGCTCAGGACTCAAAGCAGAAACAGAGGGATTTTTAATTGCAGCACAAGACCAAAGCCTCCCCACCAGAAATTACCAAAAACATGTAATGAAAAGAAATATTACAAGTAACTGCAGAATATGTGGAGATGGACAAGAAACAATAAATCATATTATCTCTAGCTGCCCAGTCCTGGCTAAGAAGGAATATATTCACAGACATGACAGAGTTGGAACCTACATACATTCGAAGCTATGCCAACATTATGGAATAACAACAGAAAAAAGATGGTATAGGCACACACCAGAAAAGGTCACAGAAAACGAGAAAGCAACCATACTCTGGGATATGCCGATACACACAGATAGAGAAATTAAGGCCAACAGACCAGATATAGTTGTCAGAGATCATGAAGAAAAAAAATGCTTTCTAATTGATGTATCAATACCGGCAGATGACAACGTGTCTCTAAAAGAAATGGAGAAACTCTCAAAATACAAAGACCTGGAAATAGAGGTAACTAGAATGTGGAACCTGAAAACAGAAACAATTCCTATCATAGTAGGTGCATTAGGCATGATAAAAAAATATTCAGACAAATACATAACAAAAACACCAGGACTTACAAACACATATAACATACAGAAAATTGCACTACTAGGCACTGCACACATCCTACGCAGAACACTCTCCATACAATAACCATCAGAGCATCACAACAAATCACACACATACCCAAGGCACACAGAGCTGCGCTCGGTAGTGAAGTGAAAGCACGCTATAAAAATAAAAACTACTGAATAATAATAATAATAATAATAATAATAATAATAATTATAATAATGATAATTATTAGTATTATTATTATTATTATTATTGCACTTAGACAAGTTTCAAACCGAAGTTTGGAACCAATTTCGATTGCAAATCAAACTGAATTTATCTTAATTACGCCGCTAATACAATTGAGAAAATTATTCATTCTTCCACATCTTTATGTCCTGTGATACTGTTTCCTTCAATCTGAAATTTGGCAAAACAACAACAGCAGTGGGAGACCACTTTGTCACACTCGCTTTCTTGTTCTACCTCCGTTAAAATTGACGTATCCCCACTACCCCTCTAAACGCCTACCACCGACACATGACATATAATTCCAGTGTTCTCATTAGCATAGACTGTACATGAGCCAAGGAAGAAGCCTCTACTTGGTTGACAGAAGTACTAGAAAAAGCAGTCAAAATGTCCTCAAATTTGCTAGCTTACAAATGGATATATTAGATAATGTAGTGTTCCCGAGGTTACCTGAACATAGGAAAAAGATGTGATGGTCACGGATAGAGTGTCTTGATCATAGCTGCATCCAATCTAGGCTGATAAACAAGTTGCATACAAACTATGCCTTTTAAGTGTTTTGATGATGAAACAATAAATTTGTTGCTACACAATAAATATTAGCAGCAGCGTGGTGAATGAAGTCGATAAATCGATCCCTTCCCTTGACTGGTATTTTATTTGATCTATTTAGAAAGGATGAACGACAAAGTTGAACACAGCTCAATTTGAACTCAAAACGTAGAGCTTCAGCAAATATCGCACAGCATTTTTTCCAATGATTCTACCAGTCAGCCACATTTATTAATAATAATGGTTTCAAATTTTGGCACAAGACCAGCAATTTTAGAGGAGGGGGATATCTGATTTCAGCCACCCACAGCATTACTTATTCTATTGACTCTGAAAGGTTGAAAGGCAAAGTCGATCTCGATAGAATTACAACTCAGACTGCCAGATCTCAGTCTTAATAATAAGATATTTTCTACTATAGGCACAAGGTCTGAAATTTGGGGTAGGGGAGTAATTGATTACATCGACCCCAGTGATTCACTGGTATTTAACTTACCGATCCCAAAAGGATTAAAGGCAAAGTCAACCACGGCGGAATGAGTCAGACTAATTCCATCAAGAATTATGACAGAAATGTTATGATTTACACATTTGGTGTATGTAGTGGAATGCACCAAACACAAAATGATTTATGTTGGTTGCACAACAGAACGATTGCAAAAAAAGATTTAACGGACATAGGTACGATGTCAGGCACAATAATAGTGGTTCCCAGGACATGGAGGACAATACCAAAGGACAAGATACAACACACAAAACAGTTGGGTGGGGGATTACATAGATCAAAAGGAAACACTACAACATCGAAGGATATAACAAAGGAAATATAAATAAAAGTTAAAGGAATTAATATTAAATAAATAGAAACCCCAATATCATGGCAGTTCACTTGGGGTAATTCAGGATAAATTTAACGTCCGTTTAACGTCCGCACGGGTTGGACGATTTGACTGAGCTCCGGCAAACCAGATGGCTGCACCAGGCACCAGTCTGATGTGGCAGACTTTCTACAGCTGGATGCCCTTCCTAACGCCAACCACTCCGAGAGTGTGTATATATATATATGTATATATGTATGTAAACGATGATGATGATATGTATGTATGTATGTATGTATGTATGTATGTATGTATGTATGTATGTATGTATGTATGTATGTATGCATGCATGTATGTATATGAGTGTGTGTGTGTATCTGTTTATGTGTGTGAGAGAGGGAGAGAGAGGGAGAGAAAGAATGTGTGTGTTTGTGTGTGTGTATTCATTCTGTATTAGACGCATGCCTGTGGGGTCTGGCTTTATCTCGGGTTCGCGTCTGGGCCAGTGCGTTGTGCCTGGGGTTTCTCATGCGCCTGTTACCGCAAAAGTATTTTTCCATCATTCTTTCAGTTGCGAAGTGCGTCCTTGCATGCATATATATATACACACATATAAACATATAAATACACATATAATACCCCTACATTTTGTACACACACGCACATACATACATGCATTCACTCCCACGCACTTACACACACACATTTACATATATATATACAATACACGCACACACACATACACACGTACAAACACACACGAATTCACATACACACCGACACATATACATACACACAACATATACCTCCACGCGCACGCACACATACACATACGTACACACATATAAGCACAGACACACACATACATACGCACACCAAAACATGCGCACACATACATACATGCACACAATTATACATATACGCACATACAAGCAAACACACACACCCACACATACACTTAGTTAAGCACAGTTACTCGCCATACACACAAAAAACGCACACGTACACACACACATACTACAACAAAACACACACACGAGACGTATACACGCACACATACATCCTCCGTTTCTGACCTGCCTTCCTGACTCGCTAACTGCTGCTTGCCACTAGCCATTGCCCACCATATACACACATACACACACACGCACACACTCACACACACACCCTTGTCATCTCGCACACTTTTGTTTACCATTCCTTCTTTGATTCCGCTCTCCTGTTTTTGAAAACATGCTCCTTCTTTTTTACCACTTCCGCCTTTTCAGTATGTGACCTCGTGAAGACCACTTGCATTTTTTTCCCTCTGTCCTCCCACCTCGGGATCTTTCTTTCTCCTATGTTTCCGACGAAGAGCTCCGCTCGAAACGTCATACCCTCCTTCTTCCCTTCTTTCCTGAGCGTCCAATAATACTTTATTTGTTCCACATCCTCGCGTTGTTGTCTTTTTGTTTTCTTGTTTGGATTAACTTTATATATATATGTGTGTGTGTGTGTGTGTGTGTGTGTGTGTGTGTGTGTGTGTGTGTATGTATGTATGTATGTCTGATTGTTGCGTCTGTTTTATGTGTGGACAAGATTTTAACTTCTATGTTGTTGATTGAGCCCCCGTGTTCCTGCTATGGTATGGTGGGACAGAAGGCTTAAGGAACGCCTGACACAGAACTCCATACTCGTGAACATGTACTCTCACTAGGTTGATAATATCAACATAGGGGTAAAGGCACCCCTACAAGAGAGTATTCTTGAAATAGAAATAGAAACTAATACTATGGAGAGCATTCAGCAAATAACTAACTCCATCGACCAGAGTATTAAGGTCACGATAGACTACCCCACTAAACACCCTAACCATAGACTACCAGTACTAGACACAGAACTCTGGCTGGAAACTGAGAATAATAAAACCCGAATCCTTCATTCGTACTATGCCAAACATATGGCCTCCAAATACTTAATCCACCGGAACTCAGCTATCGCGGACAATGCCAAATTCAATATTTTGATGGCAGACCTCGTCAGAATAATGCGAAACGTGTCCCGCATGTGCGAGCCTACAGAGTTAAAGAGACACATATAACATTTCGTTCATCGCATGCAGTTCTCAGGTTACAGCCATAAAGAAAGGATCAGAGTATACAAAGAAGCCATGAAGAAATTTGATACTATCTTATGTAATGATAGGAATGGGATTTGCCCACTCTATAAGAGCAAGTCATGGAACACTATTGAAAGGACTAAGAAGAAAATAGGGAAGGCCAAATCTTGGTATGATAGCCACAAATACCAGAGTGTCATGTTCGTCGACACCACCCCTAGAGGCGAACTGGCGTACCGCTTTAGAAGGGCCCTAGACAAACTTAAGCTAAGGATTAAGGTTGTTGAAAAGCCAGGCAACCCTATCAAATCCCTAATTGGTAGGACCTACCCTTTTAGCAGAACACCCTGTACGGATAGGAACTGTATTGTGTGTAGATTTAGCCCACAAACAAACTGTAAAGCCGGAAATGTAGTCTATAGTATAAGATGTATAGATTGACGATGCAGTAACAAGACAACGACATACGTAGGGGAACTGGCACGGAGCATAGGAGAGCGGGTAAATGCACATTGGAGAGAACTTAAGGAAGAAAAGAGTTCATCGATTCTGTACCAACACGCCGAGCAGGAACACGGGGGCTCACTCAACTACATAGAAGTTAAAATCTTGTCCACACATAGATCAGACGCAACAATCAGACAAATTACGGAAGCTACACACATAATAGAAGATAAACCTAGCCTGAATAGGAAACTGGAACGGAACACTAGCACACACCACAGCATATAACAGAAGAAGATCCCCATAAACTGGTAACAATATAAACAAAACTAAAAACATAATAAAATAATATAATATAATAAAATACACAGATAAATAAACAAATGGAAGTAAATAACTATATACATTAAAAATAAAAATAATAATAATAATAATAATATAATAATAATAATAATAATAATAATAATAATAATAATAAGTAGGTGTAAACACATGAACAAAATAAAAATAAACAAAAACAAAAAACAAATTACTCGAACGTATATAAACAGGAGATACAAATATTACAGGCACTTCCCCCCCCACACACACACACTAACTAAACATAGACACACATAGAGGTATACGCATGCGCAAATGAAGACACATACAATAGGAATACAAAATACAAAATGGCTGACCGTTAGTAAGGAGAGACACACAAATAAGAAAGAAGAAAGCAAAGGACCACTGGCGAGGTCACAGGAGTGTGACGAAAGAACTCTGGCCGAAATAAGATTAATGTAAAAAAATGAATAACGCTGAAGCAAAGTAACACCAAATATATAGTGCATGTGTTTTTATTGGCTAAACTGGTGAAATGACCATTTCTAAATACAACAATATATATATATATATATATATATATATATATATATATATATACTCACACAGAATCTACCAAACCAAACAAGTCTGAGCGTTCCGAGGAGTAAAACAATAATAATAATGGCTCTTTACATATTGCCAGGCAGTTTAAGCAGCGAAGAATGTCTTAGTTAAGTACTCGTAGTCTTCTTCCTGTGCCAGGATGTTTTTCTTCTTTGCACTGCTTGACTTTTTTGTTCACTGAGGTTTCCCATGCTGTTTTCTGCTAACTTTTTCAAAATCTTTGCATCAATGTAACACTTGGTCAGGCTGCTCTTACATGTCTCATTAAAGCTCAGCTTTGATCGTCCTCTGGATCTACTTCCCTGAGCCGCCTCGCCATTTAACAACTGCTTGGGAATTCCGTTGTCATCCATCGACTTGACATGTCCAAAAGGATCTTAATTTCCATTTGCACAAAATAGTTGTCATGCTCGGAAGTGCTGCCTTGTTTCAAGACTTCTGTGTTAGTTACTTCGTTTTGCCAAAGGATCTCAGGCAAGCATCTCAGATGAAAAACTTTGAGCTTCTTCTCTTGTACTCTGCATAGTGTCCAGCTCACTGCAGTGAATTTGCCTTTAGAAGTTGAAATACGTCACAAACATACTTTGACTAACAAAGTTTGTTTGTGTGTATGTGTGTGTGTGTGTGTGCGTGTATGTGAGAGAGAAAGAGAAAGCGAATGTGTGGGTGCATGTGTATGTGTGTGAGAGAGAGAAAGAGAGAGAGAGTGTGTGTGTGTGTGTGTGTGTGTGTGTGTGTGTGTGTGTGTGTGTGTGGTGTGTGTGTGTGTGTGTGTGTGTACGTATTATGGCCTCGATATAGTTCCTATCTATCATACCCACTCACAAGGTACTGGTCGGCCCGGAGCGATAATTGCCCAAGGTGCCATGCTATAGGTATGAACTCGAAACCATGTGACTGCAAAGTGATCTTAACCACCCAACCGTGCCTGCTCCTCCTGAAGATGACTGCAGTATCAATGCGGCAGTTCATCAGTTGCAGCTTGCAATCCCGAAACCAATCCAAGACAAGCTTACGATGGTTAACCCTTATATGGTCGACTCATCTGCTAAGAAATACTAGTAAACTCTTCTACAAATTACTTCCTATCATCTTCGAAATAGAACACATTGGATAATATAATCCTCGATATACTACTGCAGATTATCCACTGTATATTGCTAAGAAGGGTACATAGGATGGCTGTTACCATTCCATCTTTTAAAAGATGCGATGGTAACTGCTAGAACGTCTTTGATCGTAGATAATGTGGATCAAGACTGACTGACATGGGGCTAAACAACAACAGTCAATCAATCAATCAATCAAGATCCTGGCTCCGAACAAACTATATCATCGATGAATAAATATATCGTTGTAGCAAAAATCAGTGCTAGTTGTAATTTCTATAGAATATCTGTAGAAATAATATATGAAGTATTCCTGAAGCAGTTGAACGTGTTACTCACACATTAAAACATTTAGTATGCTTTTGTGGTTGCATAATAAAGTACCACCATGTGCCTACAAATCATTAACAAATATGTCATAATATTCAAATCAGGTTCAAGTTTTTTAAGTTTTTATTTTTCTATCGATATTATTGTTGTAGCTGCTGTTGTTGTTGTTGTTATTTAGCACTAATGTGAATCCCAAACAAGCAAACCTTTGATCACAGACGTTCCAACTAAGACCGTCCTGTCTTCCAAGACTACATTAACCAGTATGCTTTTTCTATATTTCTAGGCTGGTTAGATGTAATCGGGGGGGGGGGTCTGTTACTTTTCGCAGGCAGTCACTACATAGTGATACCTTTGTCAGTGTTGCTTTGTGTATTTGTCCATAAATCTGTTTGCCCATGTTCCTTGAGAGGTGGTGGGGAGAGAAATTGAGGGAAAACAAGAAATGAGAAACAGAGATCTTTCTCCTTTTCACTCACTCAGAGAAACAGAGAGAGACAGGGAGACAGGAATGGAGAGAAAGAGAGAGAAGGAAGGTTGTCAGAAGGAATATAAACTTTGGTTTCTGATAAAAAGATGTTTCTTAACGAAATGTTTCGTTTCGAACCTTCGCTCCTTTAAATACAGAGAAATTCTTCAGATCCTTTCCCCTTTTCTATTCCTCTTCCTCCTTCTCCTCTTCCTTTCCTCTTCCTCCTTCTTTGTTTTCGTCTTCTTTTTCTTTTTCTTTCACTCTCGTTTTATCTCATTTTCATTCTCTTTCTCTCTTTCACACTTTTGTATTATTTTTCTTTGTCTCTGTCTTTTTCTGTCAGCCTTGTTATTTCTCCCTCCCTCCCCCTCTTTCTCTTTCGCTCCTCCGTCTTCCATTTATTATTCAATATTTATACCATTCCCATTCATTGGCTGTCATTTCCTAAATAACATCTGGAATTCAATGAAATTTCATTCCAAACTCATTTATTTTACTTCTAACCTTTTCCTGCAAACGCGTTTATAATGTAAATGTCAACATCATCATCACCATCATAAACTTCGTCATTGATATCTGCAGCAGCAACAACAACAGCAGCGGCAACAACAGAAACAACAGCGGTGACTCTATCGGAGCTACAAGACTGATCTCTGTAAAATGGATGCTCGTTGCAGTGTGGTGGATAAGAACCAAGTTTGTTTTAGTTAATATCTCAAACTTTCCCTCTCAACGGTTTTTGTTGGCCAGACTCACTGAGAGAAGATACTTGCCCAATGTAAGATACCGTTTGAAATTCCTAATCAGAGGATCATACCCGCATTCATTAGATAGCTAAATTAACATAGTAGACCTTAGAATACTTTGTAGAATCACGTAGAGGATTCGATCTTGGTTGGAATAGTTCTTGAATATGCATAGAGAATCTGTTTTTATATATATATATATATATATATATATATATATATATATATATATATATATAGGAAAGCAATTCCGGCCATGTTTCATGGTTCACTACTTCAACAGCTCCTTTATGGGATCCAGTGGCTAAAGACATCAGGAGGAACGACGTCCGGTTTCAGCCCCTACTCCTTGACCGATTTTGACATGACAGGGTCCCTTTCGGAAAAATGGGAACATCGCTAATGCAGAGCAACGGAAGGAGAAGAGGTATGGAAAATTGATCGATGAGTGCGGAGAACAGGGATGGACTGGCAGTGGGGCTAGAGGTGTCTTCAGCTCTGGTGTTAAGTGCGTTCTTTCTTTCTCCTTTTTTAAATTTTTTCTTTGGTCTTTTGTTCTTTGGTTTCTTCGATACAGCATCAATGAATGACAGCAGGCAAATAACCATCCTGCCAAATTTTCTTTTAAAAACTCCAGCACCAGCTAACTGTCACGTGACACTATCTAAGCTTCAACTGACCAATAGAGGGAAAGGACGCGTAGTTTTGACCCGCGCCCTCTCTAAACCTATCTTCCAACGGCGTCAGTTCCAGCAGCCAGAGCCGACCAGCTATTTCGTGGTACAAGCCTTCGAACCAGGAGGAGGGCGCAGAGTGAACGAGATCACTCACTTGGTTCACTTAAGTGCTAGCCAACCTCACCTAGTGACACTACTTCCCAGTCGCCATGTTATGGCTTTCGAGCCATTTCAGGTCTTTTACTTTCAGCCATATATAGAAGCTGGCTTTTTTTGACAGCCTCCTGTATGCTCCTTATTACTTTTCTCAGCTCTGAGCTCAAAAATGCAAACCTTCTTTTAAATAACATTGTCATTTTCCTTTCAGTGAAGCCTCTAGCCCCCACTGTCAGGTGGCAATACTCGACAGTCCATCCCTGTTCTCCGCACTCATCGATCAATTTCCCATACCTCTTCTCCTTCCGTTGCTCTGCATTAGCGATGTTCCCACGGCACTGTCAGCTCTAGCAAAATTCCAATTTTCCGTTTTGTGTTCCATAGGATGAAGTCCGGTCTTTTTGTCATTTTTATGAGTGGAAATAATAACAGTCTTTTCAAATCTGCAGCCAGCTCTCAGTATCTCTTCCATCTTTCGTTTCTCTTGTATACTTTTTTTAAAGGCCTGGTCTTATGTCCTTTTCTCTCCTTCTGGAAGTATATTTCCCACGCTTTTCCACTTTTGTGTACTCTCCCTATTATATCTCTCGATCCTTTTGAGTGCTGCATTTATGACACCGAGGACTTGATTGTGACGTCATGTGTATCTATCTAGTGCTAGCCTGCAGTTTGACAGAACAAGTCTCACCATCCTTTATCTCCGCATCTACATTCATCAGTCGTTTGTATGTTCCACCGGACTAAATTGGCTGGTGAAGGCAAAACGTCGAAAGTAGACTTGATCAGGAAGGATGTTCTTGCTTGTTCCCAAGCCTAAAATTCCTTCCATGAGGCACTGTCCCATTGCACCAAATGTACATTTCGCCTTTCTTTTTCCTCCTTTCTCACTTCGTGTACCACTGCCTCTTTCATCTCTTTTACACTGCTCTTGCAAAATGGTTTGAAATTGTGCAACCATAGACCGGCTCTTGCTTCTTGCACCGCTCCGACTATATCGGCATACCATAGCTTTCTGATCGTGTAGTTTACTGCCTCTTCCACTTTCCATTTCCTCTTTGTTCATACCTATGGTGGGTCGAATGTTCTGATCTTTCGAATACTTTGCATCATTATTATCTTTGCCATATATTCTTCGGCGATTGATATTAACGGTAGTTGCAGCATGGGTTTTCCATACAGTACAGTTGTATTCAGTGGTTTTGGAAGACCAAGCTATTTTCTGATAAACACACTGCATCTATTGAAAAGTTTGCAAGACGCAACGAAATCTTTAGAAAAATAAAGGAAATAAGTGGCAATTTTACCGGTGAGTGTGTTAAATTATAAGACACTAAAGGAGAATGACTTTCCCCAGACACAGTACTGCATCTTTGTTCCTTCCTTTCTACTCTACTCAAGGCTATTTTGTACATTTGTAGTGACCACATTATCCTTGGGTACAGTCCAAATTGCAGTATCCAGCATTTGAATTTCCTTGCTAATGTTCTGTCAATTGCCTTTAGTCACTGTTCAACTAAATCATGTGTTTCTTTGCTTCTTATCATTTAGTAAATCTGTACCATCTGCTGAAACTCTTTGCTGGTTGTTCTTTCCTAACTCTTCACCTCCTATCCTGAATTTCGCTTCTTTTTGGACTCCCTTCACGAAAGCCATGCTTCGTGATTTTTTGTCTTTGAATTTCATTCTCGCCCATCCTATTCATCCAGCCGATCTAACATTCCATCTGCTGCTTCTCTACCTTCTGATAATATAGTAATGTCGTCCATAAAACCCTTAATATATATATAAAATGATTTATAAGTGGTTAACGTTTAAAAAATTACCATATCGGTAAAATTAATTTTTAAGTATGTAATTATAAAAATATAATTATAATTTATATATTTTATAATTATATACTTAAATATATATATATAGCTGACCACCAGTCTCGCCCTACCTCACACGCCTACACACAGACGCACACACTAACACACACATATTTTTTTGTTTTTTCATCTCGCCTCACACACACACATACACACACGCACACGCACACACTCACACATACACACACATCTGTTGGGTTACCAACCTTGTCTCCACTCTTTAGCCTTTAAAAACCCACTTTGCTCTTGTTATCGTCAACATCCGCCTTTCACCATGTGCAACTCGTAAACACCAGTCGTCTTTTTTCTCTTTCCCTGTTGCCCGCTCTGGGATCTTTCTTTCCTCTCTCTTCCTTCTTTATGTTTCCGACGAAGAGCTCCGCTCGAAACGTCATACCTCCCTGCTTCCATCTCCTGAGCGCCTTTTAATAATAATACTGTAATTGTTCCTGTTGTTGTTGTTTTTTTGTTTCCCTTTTGGATTAAAATTATATATATATATATATATATATATATATATATATATATAGTAAAATGAGGGATATTATTATCCTGGCAGATAACACTTTACTCCATGTAAAGTGCCAAGGCTAGTTTTCAGGCATATTTCCTAAAAACTACCATCCAATGTTATGGTTTATTTCCTGGCTGTTTAGGGTGTAAGATCACAAGACCAAGACCAAGCAGACAATCTGAATGTTCAAATTCTTCGTTTCCCTTATTATTATATATATTATATATATTGTTGTATTTCAGGATAGCCATTTTCTTTTGCCAAATAAACACACGCACTATATATTTGCCCTTCACTTGTTTTATTACTGTTCTTATTTTAACTCATGTCCATTGTTCGGAAATCTTTCGTCACACAACTGTGATCTCTTCAGCAACACTTTTCGTTTTCATGTGTACTTTTGCTGGAGTAATGAAGTAGGTGGAGCAAGAGCACACACGAAAACAAAAAGTGTCTGTGAAGAGGTCACAGATGCATGACAAAAGATTTCCGGACACTGGACATGAGTTAGAATAAGAACAGTGATAAAACGAGTGAAGGACAAATATATAATGCATGTGCTTATTTGGCAAAAAATTTTTAAATGATCATTAGTCTGGTTATAAGTATACACTCAAACCAACACTGACCGGTATCTTTAGCTACGTTAGTTAATGTCAAAGCCACAATCTGGAGAAGCTAACATTTTCAAGCAACGAAAGAGACCAGCTAACATGAACGAGCTTTACTGAAACAATAAAAATATGCAAGATTTTATTAAATTGTGATATGTAAGCGTTATCGTTGTTGTCAGCCCAACTCTAATGATGGAGCTTTCGTTTCTTAGTTGAAAATCAGCTCCCTCACTCCAGAAAGAATGCTAAAAACTATGAAAAGAATAAAGATCTATACACACACACACACATTTAAATACGCACACACGTATGTATGTATATATGTACACACATTAAATAAGCAAGGATTACACACCATGGAATGGGGTTCAATACATCAGTAATGATCTTCATACTCACAAGTTCGGATTCTGTAATCCCTGTTTATCAATTAACCTGAATGTGTTTGAGCATTTAAGTGTTTATTTATCTGAAAGCCTGTAAATGTGCTTCACTTTTCACTTTATGCTTCCTCAGATGGATGTGTATATTAATTTCTACATCAACTGGGACTGCGAGTTAACGTTTGCTAAGTGTATTTATAAAAGGTCTTTCTGATTTTCTTACTAATTAAGCACTCTGGAAAAGCTATTGATCTTCAGCCATTAAACCATTACATTGGAAAGGCATAAGAAAACATCAATTAATCTCTAAAGGCCTACAAATGCGTAGATACCTCCTTAAAAACATTAACGACATCCCAGTACAACATGCAATCCCAATAAGGAGTAACAGAACATCGTAATAAGATACACATTTCAGTTTTCCTTTTAATTTTTTAATACTTTCTCTCTTCAAATAGTATTTTGTGCGTTATTAATAAATGAAACGAGACCTAATTTCTGTAATAACTTATCACATAACAAACAGAATCTCTGACGACATTCCAGGAGTTGAAACACAAAATACCAATTACACAATTTGGTGGGGGGTTCATATGTTTTCTTTTCTCTTCAAATTATACACTGTATTTAATTGGTTAAAGTAACCACCCTTAATAAATACACACAACAGCTGCTAGGTTGCAGCATCACAAGACATCTAAATGGATATGCATGTGCAGTGAATAAACACACAGTAACCCATTAAAGTAAACATGTACACACCTACATATACGGAACCATTCGATTAAATAGGTAAAGATACAGACATAAGCATTCCGATGCTAAACAGGTGAAACGATCAAAGAGACAGGCAAAAATCTACAAACAGGCGTTTATGTGCGCACGTAAAAACTAACACACACGAGGGGAAATAATATGAATGCAAAACAAAAAAGAACGAATGCCTCATTTTTTTTAAAAGCAAAACAAGAAATTAAGAAGGATTTAACCTGAAGAGTCAAATTATGGCAAAACTAATCGTATTTCTAACAGTATGAAGGAATATCCAATTATTAGGTATGTGTGTGAATGTGCGTGTATGCATGTATTTATTGTTCTCTTCAGTCTATGATTGAGAGTTATTGTGCTTGAAATTCATATTATATGTGTGTATGCATATATGCATATGTACATACGTGCGTTCATACATACATGTATACATACGTGTGTGCATGTGTGTGTGTGTGTCAATTGTATATTTCAGAAACTGTTCCTCTTGCCATAAATGACAGAATACATACATACATTCTGCCATTTATAGGGGCGAAGAGTATGCAACGCAGTCACTGCATGCCTTACTTCTTTTTTCTAGAATAAATAACTTTTGTGTCATATAAAATTAATTATTCGTAATTATCACTAACCTCATTGTAGTTGCGATATATTTTTGTATTTCCCATTCCTTTATTTCTTGGTATAAATTAAAAACAATTGATATTATTTAAGAAATATATGTAGGGGAAGCTGATGTTTGCTTAGCGAGAAAAGAAGGAAAGGCAATGAATGGCTTTCCTGTTCTATTCCCACTGAGCAAGGAGTGTGAAAGAAGAAACAAAATGGGTGGGAGATCAAAGAGAGAAACAGAGAAGTTTTAAAGGTTTGAGACTGTCAACGGCTAATATCAACAAATTTTGAGTTTATTTTGGCTGGAGTTTACCCACCTCAAGTTGTTTGCATGTAATTACTTTGTACTTAAAATTAGAGTGTACTTTAAGCCTAAGCTTGGCTCAGAGTAACCAATGATCAATCCAGCACTCAGCACTTCTCACGACTTACAGTTTTCATATCCTGCAGATCATTTTTACTAGTGATAATAAGCCAGTGTATTGAACGTGAGTGCATCTATGAGCGTTTGTACTCATCTATTTGACAAAAGTAAGTGTTGCCTATGGCCAGGTTATATTCATTGCATAACTGCAGGAGATGCAGTCTGTTATTGTTAGTTTTACCAAGACCATGTTTATCCAGGCTATAACAAATATCATGTTCAGTTCTAATTTTATCATTAAAGTCTCCCATTAGAAATATCTTGTCTTCCTTGTGAGTACCAGATAACAACTTTCTCAGATCAGCATAGATTAGTAAAACGTTATCCTCTCATTGTGGGACCCTCTGACAATAGAGTCATGTCTTCATCCAATGGTAGGTGAAGGCTTGTACCAAAAAGTAGTTCTTTGAGCTTCTCAACTAATTTCGTCTCCATAACAAATCCTACTCCACACTCTCTCTCTCTCTTCTCTTCTCTTTCATTTTCTCTTTCTATGCATAACCTGTAATGACTCTGATGATCAGCCCTTCGTTAGCATATGTTTCTGAAAGTGCTGTATTAACAATGGCATATCTCCCTAAATCCTCTGCTAAAACAACAGCTCTTCTTTCCAGTCCATTTTCACTTCCAGACTCAAGTAAGGTGCGAATATTCCATTATTTTAAGAATTACCATTCCTACATTAATACACTTCTGCCACTATGATCAGTGTGGTCTTAATAATTTCTGTAAAAGCAGCAATGACTTAAGAGAGGACGATCTGTTCAGATTGTTTAAACCCTTGTTTAAAAGTTTGTGGACAAAGGATGTTTGACTATAAGCGAATTATGGAGGTTGACTTAATCTCAACGATGGGATTAATCCTTTCTTCATCCATTTCATTGTTAAGAGATTTTGTTTTAAAAAGGATTCTCCGTGTATCGATATTTAAGTCATCTGGATTTCTTTTCCGGGATTTTTGACTTCTTGTAAATATTCTCTTCTTTGTTTCATAAATATTCCCAACCGTATTTGTTTTGTTTTCTTAATTTCTCTCCAACCACCAACACCACCACCACCACCGTTTGTTCTCTTAAAATATTCAAAATATTTCTTTAGTATTTATTTTGTTCAATCTTCAACATTCTGATTTATTAATACAGTGTCCCCTGATCATAAACATTAATATTTAAATTAGATTCATGACAAACTGCCCAAATATTGTGATAAAACTATTTGTTTTAAAAGACGATTCAAATCTATTTTTCTTTAGCATTCGAATAGAGGTGGACTTGCATTATTTCATGCTGATCCTATTCCCAGGCTTAATCTTACATTACATCGAACCTCATGTAATTCTATATTCTTTCAGCACATCCTCATCAACTTTTAATTGTTGAATGTTATATAAATTATACACAATATTTATATGATTCATCAATAGCTGTATACATGCACATCCTCAAGTGACCAGAGTGAAAGCATTGCGTGTGTGTGTGTGGTGTGTGTGTGTGTGTGTGTGTGTGGTGTGTGTGTGTGTGTGCGTGCAAATGAGCGTGCAGACAAAAGAAAGTCGCATTCAACACATCTGATAGGAGTTGCATGTATTATTTAATGACAGTTTCACTCAACTCTATGGCATTAAAGCTTCGTGGACTCGTAGAATGAACCTAGTTTGTCAGGCATTTGGAGATCAAGTAACAGGAAATGTGACAAATTTGAGATGACTTCTAGATATTACACCTCTATTGGTGAATCACAGATATATATGTGTACACACACACACATAAGATCAGAAGTGATGTCGCTTCCAGATCTCCATGTGATCTGAGTTGACCAATGGAGGTCTAATATCTAGAAGTCATCTCAAATTTGTCACATTTCCTGTTACTTGATCTCCAAATGCCTGACAAACTAGGTTCATTCTACGAGTCCACGAAGCTTTAATGCCATAGAGTTGAGTGAAACTGTCATTAAATAATACATGCAACTCCTATCAGATGTATTGAATGCGACTTTCTTTTGTCTGCACGCTCATTTGCACGCGCGCACACACACACTCACGCAATGCTTTCACCCTGGTCTCTGTATCTCTGCTGAAGAGTCTTACAGTCTGTTTAAGGAATCTATCTCTTTTTCATTCTTCCTAAAAAGCTTCAGATCATCCATGTAGAGCCAATGGTTAATTTTTCTATTACCATTTTTGAACTGGTACCCTGCTTTTGCCTTCCTTAATACTAAACTGAGGGGGATCAGTCATAGAACAAATATTAAAGGGAACAACGAGTCCCCCTGGAACATTCCTTTTTTGATATTAACTTTCCCTAAGAGTGTGTCACCTGAGTAGAGATCTACTTTCCATTTCTTCATAATAAAGCTAATTACGTTGTCTGCAATACTGAATATATATATAAACATGCACGCACACACTTAAATAGATATGTATCTCTATGTACATAGATGTATATATAGATGTGGGGGGAGGGTAAAGGGGAAAGAGTGGGGAGAGAAAAACAAAACACACAGGGATAGCAGTCGTGAAATTTGAGAAACAAAACAGAAACCAGTGATAAAAGTGCAAGTAGAGTACATGATATTTTTTTGAGTCCCCTGACTGGTGAGAAGGAGAAGGAATGTTACCTTCAACCAGAGATTTGTCTCAAATGTTTGCAATAAACATGATTTTGCTAAAGGCACGATGAAGACCTGTAGGAGGTATTAACAGAGACGATGGAATCATTCTGTTAACTAATAATAGAAATGCCTCTTCTGTCAAGCTGCCACAAGATTGCGTTAATCAAATTTCCCTCATACGGGTTTCCTTTGACCCAAATCAATGGTAAATGTCATTTTGCTAACTGTTCTATTTTGTGGGATTGAAGCAGAAAGCACGAAGCTGAGAAAAGAACTTAACAACGGAGACCAAGTATGGCTTTACCAGTTTTATCGTGCTTAAGCAGCAAGAACTGTGTCACTCATTCTATCCAAATCGTGATTTCACGTTGTTATGATCTTCAGTTCTGTGTTTTCTTCTGTACATTTGCTATTTCTCTGTGTGTTTAGTTTGACAGGGCCTAAGCTGTTGGTCAGAGAAACTTGTGCAAGTATTTCATTTACATTATCCAAGACATGAATACCTTAAATCAAGCCGCATAATCTCAATAGAAAGACGCTAAATTGAGAATCGCAATTTCGTGGCTGCAGTTTTTCAAAACTTACTTCACAAATCAGTAAAGATGTGGTGGAAGATTTGATTGTAAGTCATGAGACCAAACTGCAGCGAAGTCCTGCTCGGTGATTCGTTGCAATTGTGTTGCTGTTGTTGCTGTTGTTGTTTTTGTTTTTATCTTTGTTGTCGTTGATGATGATGATGATGATGATAATGATAATCATCATCATCATCATCATATAGTTTTCATTCCTAAGATTATCATTCGCACACATTTTTCAGAGTACTGCACCAAAGTACTCACACATATACATATATCTACACACACACATACACACACACACACACACACACACACACACACACACACACACACACACACACACACACATATATATATATATATATATAATATATATATATATACTGCTAATAACCAAATAGATTTCCTGAAAAACCAAAATCTCTGGTACATGTTATGGCGGTATTAACAGTAGAGTCGTATTATTTATTATATCTGAAGTAGCTTAAACTGGGCCTGAAAAAAACCGATGGGGGTTGAACGGAAGAATCTCGAACATCCCCCTTCTCCACCCCTACTCCCCCCACACACCTCAGTGTATGCATTCAATATTTCATCAATGTTAATACCTCCTACCACCAGCAAATTCCTATTTGCGTAGAGGAAAAAAACAGGAATTATGTAGTAACTGTCAAATAAAAATGGTTTTGTGATAGCTTTTAAGCCACATACAGTGGCACGCACACACACAAACACACACACACACAAACACACACACACACACACTAAATTATTGTCACACATACAAAATTAGGTCCACGCATCTAGAATTAGACACAGTAAAGAAAATATATAACTTCAAGCATGAATATATGAATGGATTTCCGGCGGTTTCGACAATGATTATTCATGCAAACACACTATATATAGTGTCACATACATATGACCACACACACACACACAAACATGCATATGCAAATATATATATATATATATATATATATATATAATATATATATATATATATATATATATATATATATATATATATATATATATATTCAAATACACTCACGCGCAAACACACTCGCATATACATGCACACAGACCTACACGCATACACACGGACACAGATATATTCAAGTAGACACACAAAAGCACATTTGAGCATAGCAACCTGTTGTTATTGATTTATTTACATGTTGAGATAATAGAATTGATATAACATAGCAGGAGATGTGTGTGTGCAGGGGTGTGCCTGTGTGTGTGCAGGGGTGTGCCTGTGTGTGTGTGTGCAGGGGTGTGCCTGTGTGTGTGTGTGTGTGTGTGTGTGTGTGTGTGTGTGTGTGTGTTTCATGAAATGCTAAACTAAACTGGTATCAACGTTTAAGCATTTACTCAGATATTTAGTTCTCTTTTACTCGTAGTTTAACCATGGAGATAATGATATATAGGACGCCATGATAGATCGTAGCTCCTACACGCATTTTTTTTCTCTCCTTGTTTCTCTCCTTGTTTTTTCTGCAGATACGGTGTTTACGTCCATTATCGAACCTTTGGCAGCATATTTAATATCAGGCGCCTTGCTGCAAAAACAAAGGTATTTACCTCTATCATAAGAGACCTTTTGTATGCAGATGATTGTGAGCTAGTAGCACACACAGAGATTGAATGCATTCTCTGATGCTTGTACTGCCTTAAGATTGATAGTCAATCTCAGGAAAACTGTTGTCATGCATCAACCTGCCCCTGGTAAGCAGTATAGTGTACCAAATATCTATGTGTATGGTAAACGACTTGATGTAGTTGATCAGTTTGTCTACCTGGGAAGCACTATTAATAGATATGGCAATTTGGATGATGAAATTCCATATAGAATTAGGAAAGCAAGTGTTGCTTTCGGAAGGCTAGAAAAGCGCCTCTGGAGTCGGCGTGACATATGCAGAAAGACAAAGATAAAGGTGTACAAGGCATGTGTGCCCCTTCTCTTCTCTATGCCTGCGAGATATGGGTCACCTATCGATACCACCTTAAACAACTGGAACGTTTCCATCAGATGTGTCTCAGACGGATCTATGGCATTAAGTGGAAGGACCGCATCAGTGATCTTGAAATATTGGAAGGCTCTCGGTGTGAAAGTATAGAAGCTCTTGTGTTAAAGCAAAGGCTCAGATGGAGTGGTTATCTGGTCAGGATGAAGGATTCAAGGATGCCAAAACAACTCTCTTATGGAGAGTTAGCTAAAGGAGAACGACCTCCACATAAACCAAAAAATAGGTATAAGGACTTGCTGAAGGCTTCCTTAAGAGATGCTTGCATCTCTCATGATACCTGGGAAGGCATAGCTATTGATCGTAGCAGGTGGAGAAGGATTGTGCACGAGGGGACAGCCACTTTTGAGAAATCTCGAGTTGCACATGAGAAAGTAAGGAGGGATGTCAGGAAGGGCATCGCTGTTACACTTCCAGATGGGAAGGGTCTGTGCAAGACCCTGCCTCAGTAAAGCTGGACTCAAGAGTCATCTTCGTTGTCATAAAGCGAGACAGATGAGTGACAACCTGGCCACTGGTGGTGGTGAACACATCATACTAATCATATCTGTCGGGCATGTGGAAGAGAGTGTAATTCAGCAGGAGGACTTAAACGACATGCAAAGGTACATGAAGCCCAGTTACAATTACAGCCGGCTATAACCGGTAAAGGTTTTAGTTGCCAATTCTGTACAAGACATTGTAGATCTTTGACTGGGCTAAAATGTCACATTCGATCACAGCACCAGTAACAGTTAAGCCTCGTGCAATGGCCATACTCGACAACGAGGGGGCAGCCATAATATGTATGTATATGTATGTATGTATATATATAACGGGAAGCTTTATGAAAATAGACAAAAGACGAAGGCAGGTTTACGGAAATAAACAAAAGAGGAGACACTGGGTTCACGAGTTCTATTTTTCAACCCTAAGATCCAAATTTTGAACAAAGTGTAAAAATTTCTGCTAACATAACAAATGCTTCTGCGTGTTACTGAGAAATTTATAGCGTGCGAGAAAAATCTTCTTCGCGATCACGTCTACAAGTGATGATTTGCAAGTCTAGTGCGAGTAAAAGTGATTCAGAAAACGATAATAATAATAATATTCCCTTACGGGACTGTCACACTGAGTTGACGGTATATGACCACTATAATAATAATATTAGAAATATTAAATTTCTAAATATCTCATAGAGATATGTACGTTGATGGACCGATAGAATGGTTGTATACTGTCAACTTAACGTGACAGTCCCAGGGCTAAACAGCGGTGTGTAATTCCCTTACAGGACTGTCACGTTAAATAATAATATTCTTTATTATAAATTATCTTGAGATGCTTTTTATTTACATAATACATTCTCTACATTCTACTGTTGTTTTAATGCCATTTTTTTACGATTATTATATATGTTATTGGTAAAATATTTTTCTGGGAATGAATTATGATTTATAACATTACTATAATGGAAAATTATTGCTCTACTATACGGATTTTCACTTAACATGCAGTCTCCGGAAACAAATTAACTCGTATATCGAGACATTACTGTGTCAAAAATATATGTATCAAAAATGGGGAAGACTGGTTTATGGGATTACCTTAGGTTTCCCGTCCATAGAGGGTTTAGCTTTATTACATATCATCAGATCCCAAAAACCTGTTGGCCCATGACCTCTCTAAAATATTTAGGAGAAAATGCCTCATAGATGAATGTGCAAATTATGCATAACTGAACGCGCGAGAATCTTAAAAATTCACTCAAACCAGGGAACATCCTAAACTCCAAAACAGAGATTTTCGGACCATGTTTACATTTCAGGAGGTTCCTGCTAGCTTTTTGGAGCCCACAAGATAGCAGCACAGCCGGATGTCGATTGCCAATAGCAAAGAGAGACAATCCACAATTGTTACCTTTAAGTAGTGAGGCATTTCCCCTAAATATTTTAAAGAGGTCATGGACCAACAGGTTTTTGGGATCTGACGATACGTCATAAAGCTAAACCCTTTATAGATGGGAAACCTTAGGTAATCCCATAAACCGGTCTTCCCCATTTTAAAATATGCTGCTCTGCATCTTAGAGTGTACTTCTTTCGGATTTATATTTTTTACAAATGATCCTATACACACGCATACACAAACACACACACACACACACACACACCACACACACACACACACACACACTTCAGCAGTGTAACTAAATGTGTGCCGTTGGCCTTTGGAATATCATCCTCACTGTTCTATATTTAAGAGATGCTGAATTATGTGCATTATTTACACTATTTACATTCGACGGATATTTGTCCTCGTCTTGTTTGTTGTTAACACAACGTTTCAGCTGATATACCAGCCTTCTTCAGCCAAGACACTCTGCATGCAATTAGACTTGGAAAGTTTGTGAGGAACCCATTGACCCAATTTGCTGCCTTTTCTGATGGCATGCAGATGTCGATGAATAGTTGAATGACCAAATCCAAGCTTCTCTGCTAGTTCCTCAACAGTTACGATTGGATTTTGTTCCACCAGAGTTTGCAGGACATCCTTGTCAAGCTCTATGGATCTTCCAGGACAAAGTTTGTCTTCTAGGCTGTAGTTTCCGGCTCAGAATTTCTGGAACCTATCCCCATATACTGCATTAATATTCCTCACACTTTCCATTGCGTTGTTGCCTTTATTGAACTCATAAAGCAAAATATGCCAAATATGCTCCTTTGTCACTTCCATTGTAGCTTTGAAAAAATAACTGTTAAAATTGAACTGCACTCTTCAAAACTTGCACTAAGAATAAGGGCATGGTAAGATTAATACCTGCTTTTATAGTAAGTTGATACACGTAGTTTATCCCATCACCCTCTGACTTTTAGTTCATGCAATTGAAAAAGACACATTATTCATGGTATGACCCAATATATATATGTGTGTGTGTGTGTGTTGTGTGTGTGTGTGTGTGTGTGTGTGTGTGTGTGTGTGTGATCATCATCATCATCGTTTAACGTCCGCTTTCCATGCTGACATGTGTTGGACGGTTTGACTGAGGACTGGTGAGCCAGAGGCTGCACCAGGCTCAATCTGATCTGGCAAAGTTTCTACAGCTGGATGCCCTTCCAAATGCCAACCACTCCAAGAGTGTAGTGGGTGGTTTTACGTGCCACCGGCACGACGACCAGTCAGGTGGTTCTGGCAACGACCATGCTCAAAGGTGTTTTTACATGCTACCTGCACGGGAGTCCGGTGGCACTAGGAATGACCACGCTTGAATGTTGTTATTCATATGCTACCAGCACATGTGCCGGTAAGATGACGCTGGCAACGATCACACTCGAATGGTGCTTTTCACGTGTCACCAGCACGGGAGCCAATCCGTGGCCCTGGCAACGATCATGCTCGGATGTGCTATATATATATATATATATATATATATAAGAAAAAAAGCTAGTTTTAAAATTCTGAGCGAAAGATATGCAATAACAGTACCGAATAGTAAAGTTTATTTGCCAACAAAATGTGACAGCCCTATAAAATGATGCTCCAGGAAAACGTCTTTACCAGCTGGTTATCGACAAACAGTTTGTATCTGTATAGTATGATCAGGCAGTTGGGGGGGGGGGCATCGCTGCCATCTTTAGCCTTCGTGATACTCACAGACCTAGGTTTCTGGATTGTTTCCTGTCCTCGGTGCAAGACAACCACAGGCTAGTGATAGGGACTCACTCAACTTGCTTATACTATATACTTTATACTTTTTAAGCGACACACAGTTACTGATCCCGTAAAGAGAAAAACAGCTAGTTTTAAATCTCAGAGAGCGAGATATGTAGTAACAGTACCGAATAGTAAAGTTGATCTGTCAACAGAGTGTGGCCGTCCTATACAAGGATGTTACTATTGTTTAGCCCCTGTATTTCTCTTTATGAGATCAGCAACTGTGTGTCACTTAAAAAGTATATAGTATAAGCAAGTTGAGTGAGTCCCCATCACTAACCTCTAATTGTCTCGCACCGAGGATAGGAAACAACTCAGAAACCTAGGTCTATGAGTATCATGAAGGCTAAAGATGGCAGCGATGACCCCCCCCCCCCAACTGCCTGCTCATACTATATGGACACAAACTGTGTCGATAACCAGCTAGAAAATATGTTTTCCTGGAGCTAAACAACAGTAACATTGTCCTTGTATAGGACTGCCGCATTTTGTTGACAAATAAACTTTATTATGCATATATATTGCTTGGAATGTTCTGTTTGTTTTTCTTTTTGTTGGTACAGGCCAGTCATTGATGCTGGTGGCTGGGTGGCCATAGCTAGTCAATCGTTCTGGTTGGTTGCCCATGGTTGGTCAATTATCAATGATTTTTGGTATCAATTGTCTTTCATATGATCCTTACTTCTCCCTCACTACCACTTCTTTCGAAGGACTGAAGGTTTCAAGGAGTGGCTCTTATTAACTACTACTACTACGACGACGACTAGTAGTAGTAGTAGTAGTAGTAGTAGTAGTAGTAGTAGTAGTAGTAGTAGTAGTAGTAGTAGTGTAGTAGTAGTAGTAGTAGTAGTAGTAGTAGTAGTAATTGTTTAATAGATAATGTATTTCTAAT
Organism: Octopus sinensis; assembly: GCF_006345805.1. Taxonomy (NCBI): domain Eukaryota; kingdom Metazoa; phylum Mollusca; class Cephalopoda; order Octopoda; family Octopodidae; genus Octopus; species Octopus sinensis. Next base: position 27,286,662 of record NC_043015.1, read on the forward strand.
CAATTACATTTAGATCAAGAGTTTTCAATAAAATAAAACCAAACCAATTTTCAAGAGAGTAGGGTACAAAATGGGAAGCGTGGGGTTGCTCTTTCTACCTGCACCAAAAGAAAACGTTTTGTTTGGTAAGTTTTTTTATATAACTGATTGAGAGCAATATGTAGACAAGTGACTCTCAAACATTGACGAGGAAGACATCTTTTAAATATATAATACAAGGCTTTAGAAATATCTATATTAACATATACTTAAACCCTTCGCTCCCTTCGGAGAGTAATCTATTGATATTTTTTCTCCATTGTCCTCGACTTCAGGCTGTCCTCTTTTCTGCTTCTTTCACTTAGATCCGTGTCTTTTCAGCTCTATCTTAGTTTCCCACCTCTTAAAGGGAAGGCCTTTCTCTCCAAAGTCGTGCTGGTTTACAATTGTCATTGGTACTTCTGTAACCTTGCTTTTTCCTAGATAGGGGTGTTGGCCTAAAGCAAATCCATTTTCAATTTTGGGAAGAGGTAGTTCATGTTATTCTGGCTTCTGTCCATCATGGAAGGCCCTATAAGGAGCTTGTGATCCACTGTCATAAGCTCTCAGGGTAAATGGAGCTCACAAGCTACAACACCGCAACAGGAATTGGACCTTGTGGTGGACGCCAATGCATGGCTGTGTTGGAAAACTTCTGGCTTATAATTTTGCTGTAAATAAGTGGCAACACTCAACCCCATATTACATGTTATACATGTTATGTTTATGAGACATTAGGGAGCCCCGTGTTATACATGCTATACATAATGGGCAACAGTGAGCTCCATGGGGTGGGAAAACTCCTTCTCTTCACATTTCCCTCGTCATTTGTTGAAATAATGCATTCGCAATTTCTTTTTGCCGACACGAAATATTTGCATGATTCACTGTTACGTATTTATTAACAGATTTCAAAATTTTAAAGAAAAATGAGAAAAGTGAAATTACTAGAGGACAAAAATTGTAATTTGATTAATAAAATAAAACGAAGCAAAAAATCGGTTTTATATATATATTTATATATACACACACACGCACTTACACATACACGTATGTATAATATGTATGCATAAGTATGTATGTAGACACAGACAAATAGATTAAAAAATTTTACTCAAAGCAGTTTTTTTTACTCTCCCATAACGAAGAGTGCTATTAGTTTTTATTATTTGATCTCGGTCATGAAGTTATAAAAGTGAGAACCACTAATCAAAACACAGGCGCACAAGTGTCTAGGGACACATTCACACTTTTTCTTTCATCTTTTTGGGGTCATGGAAGAAGTACCAGTTGAACACTGGAGGTGATGTAATAGACAAGCCCCCTACCCCACAATTTCAGGCCTTGTGCCTATAATAGGAATGATAATTATTATCCTCCTCCTCATCGTCGTCGTCAAGGCAGCAAGCTGGCAGAATCGTTAACTCAGGCAAGATGCTTAGCACTGTTTCATCCATATTTACGTACTGAGTTCAAACTCCACTGAGGTCAACTTTGCCTTTAATCCTTTTGAAGTCGATAAAATAGGAACCAGTTGAGAACTGGGGGTCAATGTAATCGATTTACCTGCTCCCCTGCAATTGCTGACCTTAGGCCAAAATTGAAAATCCAATATTATTACACCTGGGTGGTATTTGAACTCATAGAAAGAGTAATAAAGTCAATGATGGATGGAGTTAACCATAATGGAGAAAAAGTGAATCATAGGGAGACGTAAACAAGAAGTGTCTGCTATAGAGGCGACAGAGGCAAAGATGGTGTAGGGTAGAGGAACTGTCAGTTTAGAAGAACTGATTTAGCAGGAGGTAGGGACGGGTGAGATGGGTTGTGTTGAGTAATAGTGGCCTAATATATTGTCTGGTGTTTTCTTTTGTTTTTGTTACATTATAATTTTTTTCTAACGTAGAACACAAGGCTAGAAAGTGAAGAAAGGGGTTGGGGTTATGGTTTAGTCAATAACATCAACCCCAGTATTTTACAGGTAGTTTTTATTTTATCAATCCGGACGTATAAAAGACAATGTTAAAAGACAATTGGGGTAAGATGATTTGTACGACACTCGAATCCCAGTTCGACTTTGAAGAGGCAGACCTACAATCAAAAGGCAATCCAGTCACGACCACCTCGTCTAAGGCAATATGATTTGATAATTGAGAACAAGGCTTTGAGCGGCTACAAGTTTTTAACCTGTCATGTGACTATGAGGGGTTCTGGCCCTTAGTTGATATTTAGCCCCAGGTAAGCTATGGTCCAGAAATTCTATGATCAATCAAAAGTGTTCCATCCATAGCCATCTCGTCTTTTAAATACATCCTTTTATTTATCTATTTATTCATTTTTATTCAATAAAATTCAACTGGCAGCAGTTTCAAACCACTGACCATTGATCATGTGACTTCCTCGTTCATCCCCTTCTCTCTCTCCCTCTCTCTCCCCTTCTCTCTTCCCCCTCTCTCTTTCCTTAGATCAGATTAAAAAAAACTATATTTCCGATTTTGAGCAAGTGTTAATGTATTCAGAGGAGCCACGTCGTAAATGGAGTGTTTTTCCTGTTCTTCTGCGTTAAAGAACTTTAATGAAATTACTAATGAGATTAGGGGTTCACATGTTGTTTTTATGTGTTTTGTTTTAATTTTGGTTTTTAGCAAAAATGATGAAATAAAATAAAACCCTCTTCGTCTCTTCTCACTGTTCCTACACAAATTTCATTATCATTTTTTTTTAATTAATTATTCGTCAACTGAAAAACCAGAAACGAGACTAAAAGCCTAAGAAATCAAGAAAAACATTAAAACAATTTTTTAAAATAAACATAAAAGCGGTTGTGACTAGTTTTGTGTGTGTGCTTTGTATGTACGTATGTGTACGTATGTGTGTTTTGTGTGTACGTATGTGTGTGTACATATTTTGTGTGTACGTATGTGTATGTTTGTGCTGGTGGAAGTCTCTGTGTAAGCCGAGTTGCGTGGTGTATATGTGTATTTATGGGTGTACACACGTAATACATTAGTGTGTGCATGATAATGTCAATATGTGTGCATTTGTGTGTGTGAGTATATTAGGTGTAGTCATGCAGTGTGTGTGTGTGTGTGTGTGTGTGTGTGTACATGTTAATGTGGGTAAATGCATCATGGCTGAATGGTTGAGTAGTTCCTTTTGCAACCAAAAGGCCACGAGGTTGATCCTTCTGCGAGCTATCTTGGACATATGTCTTTTATTATAGTCATGGGTCAGTCTAAAGTTTGTGATAGAAATTTGATAGACGGAAACTGTGTAGAAGCCTGTCAGATGGATTTTTACCTGCTATTCAAACATCCACCCTTGTTACACATGTTGTGTATGATGTAGATTTATGGAGTGTTGCACATGTCGATGGAATATTCAACCATTAACTCAACGATTCAGTAAGAACGGAGCTCGCTTGATGCAACGTCAGCAACACTCATTATCCAAATGACCGAGAACCATTTAATTGTGTATGTAGAAGCAGTTTGTGTGTGTGTGAGTGCGTGTGTATATATATATATGTGTGTGTGTGTGTGTGTGTGTGTGCAGTGTGCATTTAACGGGTGTATACGTGCGTAATGTGTACATAGTATGCGTGCAAAGACGTCCTAATACTTCCGAACAAACTAATTCGCTGGAACCTCAGGTACGTATAAAGCTTTGGGCCACCGAGATCCATGATCATACTCTACACCACCCTGGCACCTGCTCACTGCACCAACGCCTTAAAACTAGACTGTGTATTGTGTTCTTGAGCAAGACACTTTATTTCTCATTGCTCCAGTTCACTCAACTGTGGAATGAGTTGCGACGTCACTGGTACTAGGCTGTATCAGCCTCTACCTCTCCCTTGGATAACATCAGTGGTGCGGAGCGGGGAGCCTGATATGTATGGGTGACTGCTAGTCTTCCATAAACAACCTTGCCTGGATTTGTGCTTCGGGGTAGTTTTCTGGGGGCAGTCTCATAGTCATTCGTGACTAAAGAGGGTCTTTACCCTTTATATACATATACTGTATGTGTGTGTATGTGTGTTAGGAAACTGAAAGTTATGGTCGGTCATTGGGTAACCATTGATTTTGCACCAGTGAAGCGCTTAGCAATATATACGACACGTCAGACTCAAATGTCTGAAGGCCACTTGGGGCTGACAAGTGTGTGTGCATGTATATATATGTATATGAATATACACACACACATACATATACCTATATATTATACATATATCCATACATACATACATACATACATATACATACATACATACATACATACATACATACATACATACATACATACATACATACATACATACATACATACATACATGCGTACATACATGTAGGTTGTGCAAGACAAAGACTGAAGACATCAACCACATTATTGTCAACTTGCAGATATTATCTTCCCATGAGGCATGATATAGTGGCCAAAACTGTCTGAAAAATGATAAGAAAAAAGAGGATACCTATAAAAGAATACTGGTGGAAATTGAAAATTAAAACAACCACCAAGTTAAAACACAACTGCCCAGATATCGTTGTGGCGGAACCACAAAGAAAAGATATGTTCTTCAGTTTTGGAAATCGGATGCCCCACTGTGGTTAGGAAAAGACTAAAGGAAGAGGACATATATGGACCATTGATAAGGAATTTGCTAATCCAGAACCCAAGATACACTTTCAGTTTCATACCCATTATCATTGGAGCAACAGGATACCAACCCGTTTGGAGCAAAGTATGGCTGAACTTGAAATATTAGGGAGAGAATGCAAATCCTTCATAAGTTAAAATGATCCTGATATCTGGGACTATAAAAATCAAGAAGACCTTCGTGAGATTTAAAGGATGACGGTTAAATCATGATACATTCTTTCACAACCTTGCTACTAAGTCGGTGGCTGGTCAAAATTTACTCTAAATTAGAGACACTCACACAAATGTATAAATGCAACAGCACGTTCAGACTTGTAAACAATCCATTTGCTGTGTTTTGTCATGGAGAAAATATCTCGCTGTAGACAAATGGTGTAAATACACCTAAATCAGTTTGCAGCACTTCCTATCCAGACTGAGAGATGCAAGCATTTCGGAGTGGTTATCTCCTGCTCAGTTACAGAAACCAGATGGTAGTGTAGCTAGCTGATGAAAGAGACAGTCTACACTCACACACACACACACACACACACACACACAGACACACATACACACACACACATCTATGCAAAGAGAGATGGGGGGGAGGTACATGAATATACATAAATGTACATATATATATATATATATTATATATATATATATATATATATATATGTATGTATGTATGTATGTATGTATGTATGTATGTATGTATGTATGTATGTATGTATGTATGCATGTATGTATGTATGTTTACATTGGCATTAACTCATCTTCAAGTAGTTAATTTGTATCCAGTGATTGAGTGTCTTCATCCTGATGGGTGTGAAAAGCGTCGGTGCCTAAGGTGGCTGTTCAGGCCAAAGATGGTATAGGAGAGCCGGAGAAATTTATCATAAGGGAGAGTTGGCAGGGGACAAGGAAGTGTGAGTCACTCTTTGCATCTCTGATGCCTGATCACTGTCTCTTAACGTCTGTTATTTCTTATCTTCTCCGATTCTTTCACGATGACATGTTGCCACTTTATGCGATACTTGGCGATTGTCTTCCAGGCATTTGGGTCAAAGGAGCAATGGAGGAGAGTGGACTTTAGCTGGCCTCAGAAGCGGAATGTGGGGGCTCTGTGTGATTTGGTGACTGAGGCCAACTCTGCAAAGTGGAATTGACAAGGGAGGCGTGATTGAGGCATACGTATAATATGTCCTGACCAGCAGAGGCGGTGCTGTGTGACGGTAGCTTCAGTGCTGGACAGTTCGGCCCAGAGCAGAACCTCTTCGTTGGTAATATAGTCTTTCCGTCCAATCTTCATGACACACAAATTCATGAAACGTTCCATCTTTCTCTCTCATTCTCTCTTTCTCTCTCTCTCTCTTCTCTCTCTCTCTCTCTCTCTCTCTCTCTCTCTATATATATATATATATATATATATATATAATATATATATATAGGCGCAGGAGTGGCTGTGTGGTAAGTAGCTTGCTTACCAACCACATGGTTTCGGGTTCAGTCCCAAGTGTCTTCTGCTATAGCCTCGAGCCGACCAATGCCTTGTGAGTGGATTTGGTAGACGGAAACTAAAAGAAGCCTGTCGTATATATGTATATATATATATGTATGTGTGTGTATATGTTTGTGCGTCTGTGTTTGTCCCCCAAGCATTGTTTGACAACCGATGCTGGTGTGTCCCCGTCACCTAGCGGTTCGGCAAAAGAGACTGATAAAATAAGTACTGGGCTCACAAAGAATAAGTCCCGGGGTCGATTTGCTCGACTAAAGGTGGTGCTCCAGCATGGCCGCAGTCAAGTGACTGAAACATGTAAAAGAGTATATATATATATATATACATACATACATACATACATACATGCATGCATACATACATACATACATACATACATACATACATACATACATGCATACATACATACATACATACATACATACATACATACATACATACACACATGTGTGTGTGTGTAGGAGCAGGTGTGGTGGTGTGGTAAGAAGCTTGCTTTTCAACCACATGGTCTGGATTATGTCCCACTTTGTGTCACCTTGGGAAAATGTCTTTTGCTATAGCCCCGGGCCAACTAGAGCCTTGTGAGTGGATTTCATAGACAGAAACTGACAGAAGCACATTGTATGTACATATGTTTGTGTGTGTGTCCTCACCACCACTTGTCAACCGTAACTAAGCAGTTCGGCAAAACAGACAGAATAAGTACTAGGCTTCAAAAATAAGGCCTGGGTCGGTTTGTTCTACTAAAACTCTTCAAGGCAATGCTCTAGCATGGCCACAGTCAAATAACTGAAACAAAGAAAAGATAAAAGAAGATACACACACACACACACACATATATATATATATATGCATATACATATATGTGTGTGTGTATGTATGTATACAAAGAGAGAGAGAGGGGGGAGAGGCTGAAAGAAAGACAGACAAGGGAGGGGAGAAAAAAGAGAGAGACAGTGAAAGCTGCTCATTCTGATCACGAATAACTTTATCAAACCTTATTGTTTCTATGTAACTCTTATCAAAATTAGTAGAACCACAATCACGACCTGAATATTGATGATATACACTCTGCTTAATCTACCACCTGGTTATTGTTATCGAAAAGTTTTTGTCCCAAATTGATTACAGTAAGCGGCTTTCAATTTACAATGTGTGTGTGGGAGTGTGCACAAATGTATATGTGTGTGTATATATATATGTATACGTATATTTATACGAATGTGTGTGTGTGTGTGTGTGTGTGTGTGTGTGTGTGTGTGTGTGTGTGTGTACACACATCCATCCATATAGCCAGTGACACTTGTCTCTGCCTGAATGGCAGTGATATTGCCCAATAAATCTAATGATGTCAGTTTCACATTCCTGCGTAAAATTGACATAAAAGCATTTTTATGTCGTACAAGTTTGAACGGTTTGTTGTGTAATGGATGAATCGGTAGTGATGGTTGTTGCTATTGTTGTTGCTGGGAAGCGTTATTAGTGGTGGTGGTGGTGAGATATTTCGTTCCTTTTTCTTGGCAAGACACAGTTTATTCAACATTTGCCTTGATTACGGCACTTTTTACAAGTGAATGAAAGTAGTCTCGACCTGCCAGAAATAGCAACCAAATCGCTTGCCCTTCTTACTATCTTCAATAAGGAAACTACATACATGACGCCACATTCAAAGCTTGACATATGTTTGATGCGAAACTCCCTACCTTTGGGGCAAGTAGGTGTGTGTGTGTGTGTGTGTGTGTGTGTGTGTTGTGTGTGTGTGTGTGTGTGTGTGTGTGTGTGTGCGCGCGTATGTGTGTGTGTGTGTGTGTGTGTTATGTGAACCAATGAGAGAGGTTCAGTGTTGTTGCTTTGGTAAATTATTGTGTATGTTGCACAGCTTAAAAGGATGAACAACTCATTATCGTTTGGAGTTTGGAAGGAAGAGAGAGTCTTCCCCACGAGGAATTCACTATTGTAGTAAATGTTTGAACCCGGTCTCCATCAGCCACATGAACTTCACTTCTCTGGGAATGTATGATGATGGCTACGATTGCAGCACTTTTTTCCCCTAATTCAATTACATTTAATCGTTTTGGTACCGACACCGCCATGAACACCCCTGAGCCCTTTCTGGCTCTCTACCACAAACATATTTTAAAACGATCTAAACCAAAATCCTCCATCAAAATCTCATCGCGTGTTTCGTTTTAATAACAACGAATTTGTTTTACTAAATTCTGCAGATATGGCCGAGTGGTTAAGAAGCTCGCCTTACAACCGCATGGATTCGGGTTCAGTTCCACTGCGCAATACCGGGGGGGGGGTCTTCTATTATAGCATCGAGCCAACCATCGAGCCTTGTGAATTTGGTAGAAGGAAACTGCTTGGAAACCTGTCGTATAAATGTGTGCATGTATGTTTATGTGCATCCATCCCCCATTGCTTGACAACTGGTGGCGGTTTGTTTACATCCCCGATTCGATAAAATAAACCAATAAAATTAGTACCTGTCTTTAAAAATCCTAAGTGTTGATTTTTATGACCACAGAGAAATGACTGAAATAAATTTTAAAAAGATATCATTTTCAGAATCGGAACAAAAGCTGTGTATTTCAAAAGAGATATGAAAACCTGGAGTAAAAGTAACCGAATGTCTTTGAATGCCTTAATATTCCTGGTGGAACGATTCCCTCACTTGTCTGATCTTTCTTATGACAGTGATACATCTCCGTCTGTATCAATCAATGATCGAATTATTGAATTACCATGTGATAGGGGCATTTTACAGGTACATCTACCTTTAACATGAAAGCTTGAATAAGAGTGACGCAGTCCGTGAGTAAATTGGACTCTTAAATTACAACCATCATGTAGGCTTCCATTTAGTTTCCGTCTATGAAATTTCATTTCCAATGTTTGGATCGAACTGCGGCAAAGGTAAAAGACACTTGCTAAAGATGTCAAATAGGTGGATTTATCCTAAGACCTTATAATTTGAAAGCGTGCTTATGGACGATTCGTTCAAATGTCTTTCTGATTATAAAATAGGCATGAAAATGTGGGTTGAGGGAAATTTGGCTGCTATTTCAAGTAAGCCAAGTAACTGCATTAAGCTCTGTCTTTGTCGATCCACGTTATTTATATTTTAAGATTATATATCTTGGAAAAATTATCTTCGTAACTATTCAAATATTTTTTTACCTTTTCTGTTTTTAAATTTACAAAATACTGAAAGCTTGAAGAAGAATATAATTAGCGATCAGGTTTCAAATGTTTATCGGTATTTTGAATCTTTAAATTGAAAAAAATAAGGGATCAATAAATTTACAGTGTTTGTGGAGCATGAAAATAACTTTATGGAATACACCCGTATATCAAAATTTGAAATCCTTGCTTTAAATAACAATCTCTCTCTCTCTCTCTCTCTCTCTCTCTCTCTCTCTCTCTCTCTCTCTCTCTCTCTCTCTCTCTCTCTCTTATTGGTCACATGTTCAGAACTACTTAAACTTCAACACAAAGCTTCTAAATCAGAACTAAATCTATTCTTGAGACAGTCATGTATAAAACATTGCTATATAAGCCATTAAGGGAGTCTCTATCTGACTGGTCACCGAGTTAAAAAGAGCAACCAAGTGACCCTTCAAGTGGCCCTTCGAGCATCTTGAAAAGAGAACGACATATTGGATGATGTAGTCCTAGACACAAAATACCCGAGAGAGAGACAAGGTCATGTTTGGGGCGCTTTTGATAATGGACCGACTAGTCCGACCCAAATCTACTCAATCACCAATAACCCATAAAATAGAGCCAGATATTTTGGCAGGGAAGGAGAGAAGTTCTGCAACCGATTGTATCGACCCCGAAAAGAGGAGACATAAAGTAGACTAGACTTTGGTATGATTTTAAATTGGAACATAAAAGATCGTCTGAGTTCAAATCTTGTTCCAAAGAGCCAGAAATGTCGAGTGGAAGAGATTAGACTGGTGCTTTATTTTATCAACACCAAAAGAGGAAAGGCAAAGTTGACCTTGGTAGGATTTGAACTCAGATTGTAAAGAGCCTAAAGAAATATTTCAAAGCATTTTGTTAATTCATTGTCCAATTTGGGGATGAGACCAGCAGTTCTGAGGGGAGGAGCAAGTCGATTCCGTCGACTCCAGTACTTGAGTGCTCCTTCATTTTATTGACTCATAAAAGGATGGAAAGTAAAGTTGGTCTTTGGCAGGATTGGAACTCAGAAAGTAAAGAGCCGGAAGAAATGCCACTTAGCATTTTGTCCAATACGCTAACGATTTTGCTAGCTTGCTTTATGATCCAAACCGTGAAATAACAAGAGACTACTAATGAATATCCATTTTTTTCTTAGCTCCTTCCCCTTTCTAACTGGTTCTAACCAATAATTATATTTGACATTAAAAACTTATTTAAATCCATCGAGGTCCACTTTGCTTTTCATCTTTTCGAGGTCAATGAAATAAGCAACAGCTATGCATTGGCATCGATGAAGTCAATTTACCTCTTCCCCGAAATTTCAGGACTTGTTCCTAAATTAGAAACGATTGGAAAGGGTTTAAAATATATTTGAATGAACAACAAAAAGGAGAAAAAGGAAGAAAAAAAACATTTATTCAATATTTCAACTTTATCATGACCACATTGTGACCCGAAAAATTATTTAGAAACATTAAGTGTAAACAACTCTAACGACCAAAACCAAAAGATAATGAAACGAAATCTTCTGCACAGCACACAGTCGCTTCTTATAGTCTTTCAAAAAAACAACATGAGACATTCGAGATTGTAATCCTAGATATGCTAACTCTGAAAATGAAAAAAGAAAAAGTAAGATATTGGACACAGCTGGAGCACTTTAGTAGTAGGTTCTTTTTTTTTATTTCTTTGTTTAGTAAGTTAAACCTGGAGCGAAGACAGCAACGAGATATACCTCATTGTTTTCCCTCGTCAAATATAATGGGTTGTTTCCTTTCTTTCTTTCTTTCTTTCTTTCTTTCTTTCTTTCTTTCTTATTTTCTCTTTTTTTCCCCACAAAACAATTTCGTCGTGAAAGACTGGAATTACCTGAGTTTATATTGGCTACTTTAACAAATCTGAAAATAAACAGTAGTCATTATCATTTTGTGTTCAAAGCATAGTGGGAAACAGAATATTAGTGAACGAGGTAATGTAAACGCTTTCGATTTAATGCTGATTTTAAGATGAAAGACGAAATCCTTCATATACTTCATTCTAAGGGGACCCCAGTGAGGATTTCACCGTCGTAGTACCCCACTATCAGCCCATGAACTTAGCGCGTACCAGACTTACTGACTTTTTTACTTGTTTCAGTCATTCGACTGTGGCCATGCTGGGGTACTACCTTCACGAATTTAATCAAACAAATGGGCCCTGATAGTTATGTTATATTTTAAAGTTTGGCACTAATTCTGTTGTCATATATGCCAAACCGCTATGTTATAGGGATGTAAACAAACAAACACCAGTTATCAAGCGGTGAGGGGATTCATACATAAAGACTCATACACACATACAGCCACACACTTATACACACATACATTTGTATATATATATATATATATATATATATATATATATATATATATATATATATATATATATATATGTGACAATTAGTTGGTTGTCATATTTTATTTATAGATAAATTCCTCTATTTTACATAATATCGAGGTCTCATTCTTTTGTTGTCATGTTATTATTATTAATATAGCCTGGTGCAGCCTTCTGGCTTCCCAGACCCCAGTCGAACCGTCCAACCCATGCTAGCATGGAAAACGGGCGTTAAACGATGATGATGATGATATATATATAAATATAAGTATACAGTGTTATGTGTAGTTTGGGTTCTAATAGGATAGACAACCAAAAGAAAGCCATTGTTATTGTTAACGTGTTTATTTACTATTCATGTTACACGGACTCGACATTCAGCGTAGTGATACATAATATACTTTACATACAGTTTGTACTATTCACTAACAAAATAGTTCCAAGAGTGGGGATGTAATCTTTGCACGTATACACATAGATATGAATGTGTAACATCCCTTCTTCTTGAAAAAATAAAGGGGTCTTTTGGCAGTGAAGACAATATAAGTAGTCTCCCTTACTCTAATGGATTGTCAGCCTGAGGTGGCAATCCTGCAGCAGAAATCGTGAGATTATTCTGCCTCTGCTTTGTAGTCTAGCTGAATTAGTTACTTATCTTTTCATTTTCTCTTTTCTTTCTTTAACGGTATCGAACCGATGGCAGAATGTTCTTTCTCCATCTGGTGGATCTTGTGCTTCGCACCGGTGTCTGAGGTGTGTTGTTGGGCTGCTGATAGGTGGTTGGTGCCCATTGGGGTGATGATTCTGTAGGTGTTGTCACTGATGCAGCAGGTGTTGTACACGTTGTCCACGACAGCTTTGGTGTTGGGCGGATGTGGGCCCTGTTGTGTCTCAGCTGCCTACCAGATTCCGTTTCTATTATATATGATCTTGGAGTTTCAGCTCTACTGACAACCTTTGCTGGAATCCATGTTTTAGTTATGGGATCTTGAGTATGCACATGTTGTCCTCCAAGTATCTCAGGTAAATATGGTGCATGTTTGTTGTAATACCTCTGTGATTGTTCTTGAGTGGCTGCTAGCGTTGCCCTTGTCTCTTCCTGGTTAATAGGAGGTTGGATCTTAGTTGGCAAGGTAGTTTTGTAATTCCTGCCATTCAGCAATTCTTCTGGGGATTTCATATCAGCTCTCAGTGGTGTCGCTCGTAGGGACAGAAGTGCCAGGTGTGGGTCTTCCTTAGTCTCTCGGCATTTGACTTGTGTTCTCTTCACTGTCTGCACCTGTCTTTCTATAAACCCATGACCTTTGTGGTAGTGTGGAGATGAGGTTGTGATATTGAACCCATACTCATCGGCTAGCTTTTTGAATTCTTGTGATGTGAACTGGGTTCCATTGTCACATATGATCTGCTCTGGTATTCCTTGCTCTGCTAGAAGTCCTCGAGCCACTGTAGTGATTGTTTTGGCTCTCAGGTCTTTCACTTTTCTCACAAATGGAAATTTGGAGTAGTAGCAGGCCATTATCAAATACCATTCTTGGCCCTCTGTGAACAGATCTACTCCAATAGTTTGCCATGGCCTTCTTGGGATGTCACTAGATATCATTTCCTCCTTTCGTTGTGAGTTTCTGTACTTTTGACAGATGTGGCATGTAGAAACTGTCTTTTCTATGTCTTTGTACATGCCTACCCAATATACTGCTGACTTGGCTCGGAGCTTGCATTTCTCCATCCCTAGATGCCCTTGGTGGATCTCGTCAAGGATCTCCTTTTGCATTGACTTGGGTATAATGATTCGGGATCCAGCCATCAGGATTCCATTCTCCACTAATATATCATCATGGATGCCCCAATATTCACGAATTAGGGGCTGCACCTGATATCTCTTTTCTGGCCACCTCTGAATCACCATCTGAGTAAGGAGCTGAAGTTCTTCATCCTTGCTGGTCTCTTCTTTAATTTCCGCTAGCTTTGTGGTTGTCACATTTACAATGTGGTGGACCTTTATGCTTAGTCCTTCCATCTCATTTTATCATGTGATGATAGTCTGGAAAGAGCATCCGCCAATATCAGGTCTTTTCCTGGCTTGTACCTGATGTCATAGTCGTATGTTTGAAGCCTTAGTAGTAATCTTTGCAGTCTGGTTGGTGCTTTTGTCAGGTTTTTTCTATGTATTTGTTCTAGCGGGCGATGGTCTGTTTCTATATTGAAATGTCTGCCATACAGGTATGTATGGAACTTTTCACATCCATATACTACTGCCAGGAGTTCCCTTTCAATATTTGCGTACCTTATCTCTGTGGGTGAGAGAGCTTTCGAGGCATATGCAATGGGTTTACCTTCCTGTATCAGTGCTGCGCCAACTCCTCTCATAGAAGCATCGACTTGGAGTGTTACTGGTTTGCGTCTGTCATAGTATTGCTGCAGAGTTGTCTTCTTACTGGTGAGCTTTTTGATTGTTTTGAAATCCTGTGCGTGTGAAGCACACCAATCAAACTCTACGTCATCTTTGTTTAGTTCTCGGAGATTTGCAGTGTGATCGGCCAGCTTGGGTATGAAGGCTCCCATGTAGTTGATGAGTCCCAAGAAGCTCCTGAGTTCCTTCCTGTCTTTAGGATCTTTAATGTCTCTCATGGCTTCCACTTTAGCGGGGTCTGGTTTAACTCCCTCTGCAGAGTATATAATTCCAAAGAATTTGCACTCCTCTGCTTTTACCACACGTTTGGCTGCATTGAGTTTGATGCCTGCTTGTCGGGTTCGCTCCATAGCTTCATGTAAATTGAAGTCATGTGTGGTCTCATCCTTGCCATGCACTTGGATGTCATCTGCTATTCCAATTGCTCCCTTGCAGCCTTGGTAGGTCTCATCTATTTGGCGCTGGAAAATATCTTGGCTCACCTTCAATCCAAATGGGAGTCGGTTGAATCGATATCTGCCAAATGGTGTGTTGAAGGTAGTGAGCATGGATGACTCTTCGTCTATCTTTATATTCCAGTACGCATTACTGGCATCCAGTTTGCTGAATAATTTGGATCCAGCCAATGATGGTGTGATTTCTTCAAGGGTTGGAATTGGATGGTGCTATCTTTTTAATGCTTTGTTCAGGTCCCTTGGGTCGAGGCATATCCGTAGGGTACCATTGGGTTTTTCCTTGATTACAATTGAATTCACCCAGTCTGTTGGTTGTATCACTTTGGTGATTATTTCTTTTTCTTCCATTCTGTCCAACTCTGTCTTCAGCTTCTCTTTTAGTTCTAGAGGGACGCGGCGAGGTGGGTGAACAATTGGTTTGATATTGGGGTCGACTGTTATATGATATCGACATTTCACAAAGCACCCGACTGTATCGTCAAAGCATTCAGGGTACATGCTTATCAGTTCCTCTTTGTGATTTGTGGTCGATCTTTGATAGGCATATCACTGTCAATCCTGCTCGGAGTTGCCTTCACTTCACCATTGATTGACACAATATTTAGCTTTTTGCAGGTATTAAGTCCAAGAAATGCTGGTCCTTCTGTTCTTGTGACATAAAAAGAACACTTGATTGTCTTTCCTTTGTGTGTCCCTGTGATTGTTGTTTTGCTCAGTTGTGGAATCCTGGTACCTCCGTATGCAGTGAGGATTACATCACTTGGTGTGAGGATTCCTTCTCTGACGTTATCCTCTTGTGTCATGTGTTCTGGGAACATCTTCTTGTAGAGGTTGACAGGTAAGATATCACTCTGGGATCCAGTGTCAATCTTTAGCCTTAAGTCTATGTTTATTTGTTTCCTGCCAGACTTCTTTTGTATTCTTATTGTCGTGTATGCCTCATCTTCTTTCTTCCGGTCGTCCTTTCCCATCTCATGCACATTTATTGTGCCGACTGCCAAGAATTCCTCCTCTGAGGTGTTTTGCTCCTGTTGTTGTGCATGTATATCTATTCTTCTATTTCCGCTCCTCTTTGAAAATTGGGGCTTGTATTTCTGGGATTTTGTTAACCTACACATTTTTTCCCAGTGGTTAAGTTTTCCACATGCTTTGCAGTGTGTACCGAATGCAGGACATTTCTTTCGGTTATTGAGTTCATGCTCCATACCACAGTACTGGCATGTTCTTTGTTTGCGGGTATGTGTCCTGTGCCTAGATACAATACACTGCTGCCTAGTGAGCTTGTTTGTAAGCTAAGTGAGGCCATTTGTTTGGTAGTAGCTTCGAATGCTCTTGCAGTGTCTACTGCTTCTATCAACTGGAGAGCGTCCTTATCTATGAGGGATTTCTGAACTTCCTTATGAGCACACACCCATATAAAGTGATCAACGATTCTTTCGTCCTTATCTTTGAATTTGCATTTTTCGGCAACATTCTTTACTCTGGACAGGAAATTGTCAATCGTTTCTTGTGGGTCTTGTTTCAGGCCCTGGAATTCGTATCTGTGAATTCTATGGTTCGATCTGAGCTCTAGGTGCCTTTCGAATTTCTCCAAAAGTGTGTCTGGGTTATTGCAGTCCGATTCTGACATATCCCAGCTATTGAATAGGTCTATTCCTTTATTGCCTGACCATAAAAGGATATAGCTTACCTTCTCATCAGTTGTGCTTCTACATCAACGGAATCCCAATTCATAATCGGATGTAGATTCATCTGTACGGCGACGGGAGTCGCCATCTTGGATCGTCGTGTATGTTGTCCGAAGACGAAGCGATGTCCTGTTTGTTAAATTCCTCGTTCGTTGTGTTTCTGTTTTGTTGTAAAAGGCACAGTTTCCGATTAATTATCCCACCGCTGCCACCATGTTATGTGTAGTTTGGGTTCTAATAGGATAGACAACCAAATGAAAGCCATTGTTATTGTTAACGTGTTTATTTACTATTCATGTTACACGGACTCGACATTCAGCGTAGTGATACATAATACATTTTACATACAGTTTGTACTATTCATTAACAAAATAGTGCCAAGAGTGGGGATGTAATCTTTGCACGTATACACATAGATATGAATGTGTAACATACAGCATTATTGATATATAAAACCACTACAGTCAATGTTATCAATGTGTTTTTGCACCGGATCTTAGGTAACTGGATGGTTATCTAATATCTGTGCTCATTAGAGATGTCTGGTATGAAAAAATGATGATTGCTCTCTGTTACAGAGGGTGAGGGAGTTACATCCAGTTTGTGTGTCCAGTGAAAAAAACGAAATAAAGTCACAGGAAGCAATTTTCAAAGGATGTGGAGGTTGTAGCTTTTATAATCAAGGTGGAACCCGTAGTAAAACTTCCACCAGCGTCCTTCCACCATCACGCCCTGAGAACCTGGCAAAGTTTTAAACAAGATCTACACATGGGTGGGGTGGGGGTAACAGATTTGGGCGTGTCCTATATCCGTTCAAAAACACCTACACACATTTCAACCCTGTACACATGTTAACCTCTCCAAATCCACTCCCTGCACACATATGAGCCCAACACACTTTTACTGCACCACATTCACTCAGGCTTTTTGTGGGAATGAACTTAACTTTTGATATATTCCTCAAAAATTTCTCCTGTCTTTTTCACAGCATCCACAAACCGGATGTGACATTTTTCACCTTTAGTAACAGAAAGCACCTAACATTTTTTGCCATACCTTCCATCTCTGGCAAGCACAGTATCTACATAATCGCTCAGTTACCTAATATTCAGTGCAAAATCCGACTGGTAGAATAAGCTGTAATGGATTTATAATACTGTATGCTTTGACTGAATCCATTCTATTGACAAATGTACCAGTTCCTATTTTTTCTGCCTTATGGATCCTCATACGAATATACATACATACATACACATTCGCACGCACACACACACACACACACACATACACGTATATGCGATAGGATTCCATACAGTTTCCGTCTAGCAAATTCACTCACACGCCATTGGTCGACCTGGGGCTATAGCAGAAAACTTTAGCCTGAAATTCTGCACAGAAGAACTGATTCATAAGAATGCAGTTTTGAAGCAGACTTCTTAACCGCATGACTATGTCTGCACCGAGATTTTTTTACTTTTTTTTTCTGTATTAATGTAATTAATAAGGTGCAATTCCTGTAGTTCACTGAATCTATTGCTTAAAGCAGTTGCATAAACGATTAGCAAAATTCCGGAGTTATATTAAAATATTATTCACACACCTGTATGTTTTCACATTTACATAGTTTTATGTGGAAGGAACCATTTGATTAAGAAAACTAAGAATCCAAAATAAAAGGTTTTAAGAACTCCATCAAAATTGTATTGGCTTCGAACTTAAATTTTTCTGCTCTTAAAAAACAGATTTTATCCTATATATGCTGTTCTGACAGTATTTACGCATTGAAAAATATATCCTTCTACTTGTTTTAAATCTTATTGTTATATAAGATACATTAAGAAAATAGCAAAAATTTCACAGACAGCCATTTTGAAATCATCCACTCTGACAGTGCTGTTCGGTGCTGCTGAGAGCCCCGTACTCCATTAGTGATGCCAGAGGAATAAATGTGGAATAAATGTGTTAATACTTAATGGTATATAATATTATTACAAGATGCTATAAAAAGAGTGAGAGAGTTTGAAAAGAAAGAAAGACAGAGAGAACTTAATTACAATTAGGAAAGAGAAGCAGTTTGTAGATTTTCATTGCAATTCTGCTTCTGCTGCTCACTCACCCCTTATTTGACGTTTGATCCCTGTCTGCCGTGCAAAATGTAAAAATACGCACTAGAAATTATTATCGGTGAAAGTGTGTGTGTGTGCTTTATATGACTGTCACAGCATCTTCGATACTATAAGAGTATCAGTGTCCAAGTTGTAGATGGATGAGAAAATTTATTAACAACATACAATCACCACCCATGGACGTTCCACGGTTATTCTGGAAATTGTCTGATGCAATTATATATTTTTCAGAAGCATTTGGTATTTGCGATGGAATCTCTGAATACTACATTCTTATGTCTTCTACATGGAGTTGTTAACAATTATTCTTCACACTGTATTTACTGTTATAACATTTTCCACTTCCACGTTCCTTTTCGTTCTCTCCATCTCTCTCTCTCTCTCTCTCTCTCCCTCTCTCTCTCTCTCTCTTATCAACTATACCACATCTGTGCTAAACACGTACTGTTCCTCCCTCTTTTTCTTTCTACTTCTTCCTTTAACACTTTAACCATATAACATAACAGGAGTCTATTTCTTCTACCTCTCTCCACTAATACTCTTCTCTTTCTCCATTTTGGTCCACCTCTCTCATCACTTTCTCTCTCTTCGCTTCCCCCTTCAATTAACCATGAGACAGCGACACAAGATTGCTCTTAAAATATATAAAATATATTAATAAACTCTGATACATTGTAAAGAACAAAGAATGTTTGTTAGCATGGGGAAGGTGTAAGAGAGATAGATCCTCATTAATAAGATCACAAGCTGTGCCGAAAGAAATTTGACAAGCTAATTAATCATATATTTACTTATTTTTTGTTTGTTTACCAACAAATTAAGTAATTAATTGATATCAAAACTGAGGAGAAATACCACTACTTTGTTTTCGTTGGTAGCTCAATCCTCGTGAAGTAAAATTATTGCAAAATTAAACTGTCATTATTTGTGTAATTAAATAGAGAGAAGTTTATTTAACAAAAATTGTTGTTTAATGGTGAGTCCAATAAACACTTCAATGTTTTAAGCTCAATAACAAGACAACGACAAACGAAAAACAATCCTTTACTATAAAGTCTCATCGGACTTACTATCCAGCATCTCTTACATTGAACTGGAAGATATGTTAAAGAGTCTTGACTGCCAAGTTGGCAGTCACATGATGTAAACCGCTTGTAATGTTGCAATACTATGGCAACGATGTCACATCTCACAGAAGCGACTCAGTTTAAATCTTTTCAATATTCGAAAACTTCCTCTAATGTCAATTGGTAATATTGGTATTTGGATCAGTTACCAAATCACTATTTTCTTTAATAAAATCTAGAATCTTATTTAAAGCTCGTGGGACTGATTCTACATTTTTGCTTGATTATAAAAGCTACAACCTCCACATCCTTTGAAAATTGCTTCCTGTGACTTTATTTCGTTTTTTTCATTGGACACACAAACTGGATGTAACTCCCTCACCCTCTGTAACAGAGAGCAATCATCATTTTTTCATACCAGACATCTCTAATGAGCACAGATATTAGATAACCATCCAGTTACCTAAGATCCGGTGCAAAAACACATTGATAACATTGACTGTAGTGGTTTTATATATCAATAATGCTATATACTTTGATTTATATATATATCATCATCATCATCGTTTAACGTCCGTTTTCCATGCTAGCATGGGTTGAACGGTTCGACTGGGGTCTGGGAAGCCAGATGGCTGCACCTGCACGTGCAAACGGAAGCAGCGTATTGTAATCACTCGTCTTTGCTTGTATTTGCAAAATTACTGGAAAACGGCTTTTCACCAAATTTGGCAGAAATACTCATTGGGTGAGTAGCTCGAAATGAACATTTGGTTTGACTATCTTCAAACATGCATAAATGCATACACAGATATGCAACTCTGTGTGGGTGTGTATGTGTGTGTGTGTGTGTAGTGATGGATTCGAAGGTTACATTTATTTACAAGTTGATTTCTTAATCTCACCGGAGTATAAATACCTAAAATGGGTATGCTTAAAAAAAAAATTTTTTTTTTCTTTTTACAAATTTCCCTCTTAGCAAGTGATCATATTATTTATATCCAGCAATGAACTACAGTTTGTTTGATTCACCTGCCATCATTGAAAGACGTGCAAAATACTTCTCTATTTTCTATAAGAATTTCATTTTGTTCACTTTCTTTTTCGTATGAATCGACCCATGTCTGCATGTATATAGATCATGGTATACCTGTGCACATAAAAACGTGTGAGTACATACATGCATAGATATGTGACTGTGTGTGTGTACAGTGATGGATTCAAGGGTTTCGTTTATTTATGAGTTGATTTCTTAATATCACCGTTCTAAGGCTTCTAATCCTTCTTTTAGTCAAACACAAAACTTAATTCAATTCAATTAAAAAGCACGTGGAAACAACGCATTGTAAGCAACATTATAATCTGCGAAAAAATTTATTTGCGTGCAGGGTATGCATCGCCCCTCCGATGCTTTTTTTTTTTTTCATTTGATCTGTGATACTTATTTCATATCCTGTTTAGCGATTATGGAACACAGCTCTATCATTTACTACTTGATATAAAAATCTAGCTTACTGTGATTCACTTTTTCTTATTGCATCAAAGCCAAGCTGAAGCTGTCGTTTCTTTTAGGTATTATTAGTGATTGTATTACGCTGATCATCGAAGGAGACGGACTAATCTTCTTCAGTGAGGGACTGATTGATGACTCGAAAGCATACAGCTCAAATATACATCAATAGAAATATACATCAATAGAAATATTACTTATGTTTTTAAAATATTACTTATGTTTTTAAAATCAGTCTAACACTTCAAACTATTCTTTCAGCAATTCCATTTATTCTAGAGGCTATGGAGATGTTTTCATCGGTTTACATATGATCTTATTAAAGCAAGTTATGAGCAAGCAATTGGTTTGCTGTCCACAATGCTCCAAATTTCAATCGATTCCTAGTTACTGCTGAGCAAAAACATACCTCAGTAGTTTTTATCCTCTATTTTGTAACAAACGGCTTGGTGAAACAATTCGCCATTAAACCATCTTTAACTTTCAATTTACTATTTTTTAATGACTTAAATGGCCTTTCAGCAATTTTGCTTCGTTTATTATAAATACATTTTAATATATTAGATAAAATGTTATCATTAAATACATCCAGTTTTATATTTTTATTACATCAGTTTATAAAAGAAGGATAAACAGAAAACCATTGTCCCTGTCCCCCAAATCAATATTATCAATCAACTCCCATAATGATAATGCATTTACACCTGATAATCTCACGTGATCGTTTTACATAGGATATTTAAATATCAAACGCTCATATTTGCTATGCCTTTCTCCTAAGTAAATGTAAATGTTACTTCCAATAAAATTTTCAGCCAAACAGAAATGCCATCTACATAGAATACACCAGATAATTGCTAATTATTCCCTCTCAAAATTTGAGTATCTTGTTTCAGCTGTTGTTAAAGGCTCTTTACAAATATCGTCCAAGATGGCCGTCAGATGAAACTTTTACTCAGAGACATTATTTTTTTTTTACTTGTGCCAGTTGTTAACATAACTGTGTTTTGTTTTTCTTTGTAACATCACAACTCTGGACAACTGACTTTGACAATAACAACAGTTTATTAGCCTTTTGTTGTTGTATTCTCATGAAAATTGTAGACAAATAATTCAAGCAGTGCAAAACGATCTGTTTAAGGATTAACAAGTTCAATAAAAGATTCTTTACTTCCAGGACTATCAGATTGCAAACAAACTTTGGTAGCTTCATGGAACTTTCCTCGAGTGATACAAAGTTGGCTTCCTGTTGACATTCTTTGAATGACTTTAACAAGATACCATTTTGTTTGCTAAATACAGGCACATTACCCAGATAGACTTCCACCTGAGCACCTCCAACCAGGACACCATTTAACATCTGGAACAAATACTGCTAAGTGTTGTGCTCAATGATCTAACTATTCCCTCACCCTGGAGTGACATTTTATCAGCTCCAAAATGATGGAAGACAAAACTGATCTCGATAGGATTTCATTAAGAACGTAAACAAATAACTCAAGGCTTTGTCCATTTCTCTAAACATTCTGCAATCCACTGCCTTAATAAAAGATTTTAACAGTTCCTTAAACTTTGGTTGTTTTACAACCATAATTATTACTACTGAACAATAATCGAATGATATAATCTCCTTCGTCAAGCTATTTCCTAAAAGTTAATTCATCAGTTTCGAACACATACTGAGCTCAATTCATCACAGTCCTTAATATTGTCAACCTTTTTCGGATCTCGTCTCCTTGGCATGTAGACTGTTTAACCAACATAATCAAATATATGTAATACCAATACATACATTGACTAGATAAATATTATCATTGTCATTTTACCTGTTCAATTGATCCCTTGGCAAAATAACGCTGTTTCGATTCTATTACCTTAATGGATCCAATCATTGTAACTTCTCTTATTTTGTACACATTTCTTTCTGATGAAGATATTCTTCCTTCAAATCCAATTTAACAAAATAATTCAAGCCAAAACGAGAATAAAAAAATCGACTCAATATTTGGAACCGGATAACAATTTGAGACGACTTCCTTTATTTACACCCCTTCCTGCATAGAACCCACTTATTCTGGAAAACCCTTCCACCATACAACTATTTAATCCCGCCCAGGAGACCCTTTCTAAAAGCCTTCATTAATTAGTTTCATTGGTTATTTTAACTTATGATTTAAGTTGGTAAAATAACAAAACCTCATATTTTCTTTGATTAAAGCGTTATCCTTAAATCCTCTGAATTTCCCAATAACCAGTACTTATGTCACAGCTTTATCACAATATCCTATTTTTATTTTTACATTCAGCAACGATAACACATTTATCTTTATATCAGTTTTTATTAATACCTCAAACTTACCCTAAATTTTAACAAAAAACCCATAAAATTAATTTAGTCTACTTTTATTTTATTTTATTTTGTCTTATAAATCCAGAAATCCTGACTTCTGGTGTCAGCTTCATATCTTAATGGTTAATATTGTTGACTTTCACATTCTCAATATCAATATCAAGAACAATTCCAAGAACCTTCATATTTAATTTCCTTGGGTGTTTTGTAGATTTACTCTCTGAAAGTGATTCTTTTTTACACAATAAAAGTTTTAGTAAATATAAGATGTTTAGACAGCGCATGCTTATCTCAAGAAGAGTGACATTTTAGAATCAGATTTATATTTGTAGACACCAACATAGAAACACACTGAAATCAAAATCATTTTTCTGTTTGCATTGCTTCAATCATTTGAATTGAATTGAATTGAAACTATTTCAAACTCTTGAAGGAATTCAGTGGCATGCATTAAATTTCAGATCAGTGGAAGGCTGATCACATGATGTCTTTCAGTTTTATTTTAATCATCTCATCGTCTGCATTTAGTCAGTCTTTCCCGTCTGTGTTTCTCAAATTCACAAAAACTAGCCAACTCATTGAATCGCATTGAATATCTTGGGATTTGATTCAGTTTGATTTAGTGAAGATAAGAATTTGGTCCTTTCAGCAATTAATATTACATTTCTTAGGAAACCGATTGACGACATCATCATAGAGGTTTACTGCTACAACTCATTTTCTCCAAGTTCCAAAAGCTTCACCATCACTGAAATTTCCTATATAACCTAATTTCCATAAAAAAAATATTTGTTTATATCAATTATCTAAAATTGCTTTGTTCTTGTTGTTGCAGTTAAACATTGCAGTTTTGCATTTGTTATATCAGGATCATCAACTTGACATTCAGGATCAGCAGCAAATGATGCTGTAGTCTTGCCTTTGTAATTCTACAAGATGGAGTTTATTTAGCAACAAGTAGAGTTTATCTACACTAATGAAACTGATATAATAAGTTTTAAGTTATGGAAGTCCCGTGATGTGTTCATACAAGCAAAGAAAATTATTTTTTTCATTGTGTCTCATTCAAAACAATGGCCTCACTAGCTCACTAGAGATAAGATCCATATTAATGGTCACAAAAATACTGACTGAACAATTTGCTAAGTTATGTTGGGGACAGGAATGGATAAAAAAATCCCCAACACCTAAAGTTGTAGCAAATAGAGATTAAGAAAATATTCGTTTAGACTTAGTTAATCCTGATCAAGCAGATCAATGATTAAAACATTTCCCAGCAGTGGCCAGACTTGCTTTTCTATTTTTCTTTAAGTTCTATTAAGTCTAGAATCACTCTATTTCATGTATTCCTCTTTAAACTTTTTTTTAAACAGTAGGTTGTGATTTGAAGATTTGGCTGCTATCTCTTGGAGAAAGGGGAGATCAGAAACAGGCTCGTATTATTTAATTGTAATTCAAATAAAAAGCTCTCTTATTTCAATTTAAAATGCGCTAAAGAAAATATTTTAAATAGGTTAATGACATGATTTTAAATGATTAAGTGAACGGTTGGTGTCCTGAATGCCATGATAAACAATTTTTAATTCACAAAAATCTTTTTTTTAGTTGAAGGGAAAACCCCAGCACCTATCGAGATGTTAGCAACTCCAAAACAAATTAATCTCTGAATTTAATTTACATGTTTGTAAGAGAGGAAGCCAGATCTTTATTTGCAGCAAAACACAATGCACATGCTTCGCTCTATTAGAATTAGTATTTTTCCTATCTTTATCCTGCGATAAAGCTCAGGGAAAACTGTTTTCGATGCAGTTTTTCTCAGTTGTCGTAACTGCTTCTCTTCACACCTTTCATTTACAATATTTCCTTTTACATTATTTGGAAAAAAAATCCTTTGGAAAAACACGTTCTCAGCAATGTTGTTTTATGTCTACATATACAAGCACTGTGGAGTAGCAAAAAGCAATCGGGCGAGTATTAAATGTTGTTGTATATCTAATTTTGCCTCTTTGCATTTTATAGCTTAAATCCTTTCCGAGAATCAATTTTGCTCTTCCTCATCGTATAACTCCCTCTCCCTACACAATATATACCCTTGTAGCAATAAAGAAAATCAAATTTAAATCATTCAAACAAATGTTTTGCATTTCATCAATATTTAAAATCAATATTATATGCTGTTATGCAATATCGTTCACAAGGATCGTGCAATTTGTTTTACACACGAAAAGAGAAGCTCTTTCTTGCCAGCAGAATGAACTTTTCCCGCTCTTACTCTGGCTTTTATGCTTTCAGAGCATCCTCATGCAATAATGATTACATTCCCTTGGTAACAGAGGTTCCCAGCTGTTTCCAAATATTTGAAAGACTTCTCTGCCTGATAGGACAGATTACTAACTACTCTCGTACCTCAGCTAGATCCCAAGCCCTTCTCTGTTACCCTGCCTGCAATCCTACAGTTTCTGTTACTCCCAGCCTCGAGTCTGCATTGTACTCAAAACCTCTACTTCCATCTTTTCTGAATGACCACTTCTGAGATAGCAGCAGAGTCATTGCATTCTTTCTTGCTCGCTTTACTTTTATGTCTCATTGTTTCACTTCTTTCATTTATATTTGCAACTTTTCCTTTAATTCTTTGACTGGTTCAATTATGGCAACAAGGTAGTCAGCAGATCAGACATTCCAAAGACAGCTGCTCTTGAACTCTTCTGGTGAATTATAACATTTATTGACGTCTGAGGCATGTAATGCAAAGTCGACCTCTACAGGATTCTAACTCCAACAAAGAAAGACTTAATTCAAATATTGTCAAGATTTTAGTGATTTCATCGTCAGACATATTGCTCTGCGGTGATTGTTCCAAGCATTAAGTTTTGAGATAAAAATTACATGATGGCACCGGCACATTTCATCCTTCCAGGAATGGAGAAATGTCTGAATTAAAGTGTGCTGGCAGAATCGTTAGATTGCCATACAAAATGCTTGAATGCATTTCGTCCGTCTTTACATTCTTAGTCCAAATTCCACCGAGGTCGACTTGGCCTTTCATCCTTTCAAAGTTTATGAGATGGATAACAATTGAGCATGCAGCGATGTAATCAGTCCATTCCCTCGATGTTTCAAGTCTTCAGTAGAAAAATGATCTCTGTTGTTAAAGTGTCGGGGAAACTGTTAAGTGGCATTTGCTCCAGCTCTACGTTTTGAGTTCAAACATCACCAAAGTTAACTTTGCCTTGCAACAACTTTTGGGAGTCGATAAAAATGTCCACCAATCGAGTCCTGGAATTGATGTAATTGCTCATTATCTTCCCCTTAAAATAGTTGATCCAAGATTTGAAATATTATTGTCAAACACAAAAACTTAATACAAGTTACAATCTTTTATCTCAAATTCTGGGGAACAAAAAATGTTTCAGATTTCAGAGTATATATTGCCTTCTATAAAATTGGACAACTTGGGTTTGGAATCTAAGTCTAAACTAAATATCTGTCTTTCCATAATATAGTTTAAATATATAATCTGAATAGTTTTATATGAATTTTTAATAACATTTTATGCGTAATTCCATCAAAAAGGTAAGTTGTAACTCCCCACCTACGATATCTTGTTTTAATTGAAAGATTACAGCACGTACGTTATTTGTATTTTGTGGTTTATTCTACAGGTGTTAGGCTTTATGTAAGGTATAAAGACAAAACATTGAACGTAATTACAGGTAAATAAAATCAAATATTTTTAAGCAGCATTTTATTTTAAAGTAATGTATGAGCAATGAGTCTTGTAGTAGTAGTAGTAGTATGGGGGGAATTCATTGCAAAAGTGCATCACTGCATTCACCATTTGTTGGTGATTTCCTACATTTTTGCACCATTCTGGAAAACCCCAGCACCTTGGATAGTCATTGCAGACGAGGATTTTACAAAACCAGAGTGCAAATCCTACCTCCACCTCTTTTAGTCACCTTTTACAACATTCAAAAGAAACATTGGGTCTATTTTTTGACATTCGTGCATGGGAAATTCAGTTCTCACATAAGAATAGGTAGGAATATGCATTTAAGCTATTAAAATTACAAATGTATTTTAGCTGTGAGAATAAAGAAAAAAAATTAACTTTAATATACCATTTACTGGAAAAATTGTAAAGTCTAAATAATTTAAATACGTAAAATGCATAATATAATAAACATAAATTAAGCTAAAACTCTATAATTTAATCTATTTTCATTAATTTATTTATTTTATAAACATCTAATTTTTAACTTATTCTAATTATGTAATATAGACTATATAATCTCGTGCAAATTTACACACATTTTACTACAACAAATTATAACTACAACAATTAGTAACATAAAACAGGGTTTATATATATACACAAATTAGCTAAACTTATAATATAAGTAACTTAATTTATGTCTACATTTAATTTTTCACTCGTCTAGGGAATTAATCAATTTTTAACTAATAAATTCGTTAGTAGATAATAAACAAAAATTACTACCTATTCGATATGATTTTGTCTTACAAACTATCTCCCAATTTAAATTGTACTTAATATTTTTAGATTTTAGTTCCCATATATATATTTACTAAGGCCAGTAGTATTAATCAAATTTCTATTCTTAAATGAATTCATGCGTTGAGTCACCCGTAATTTAATTTTATTAGAAGTCGAACCTATATAAATCGCATTTAAATTATAACCATTCTTATTATTATCATCAATCAAAGTCACTACACATTTATATACTACATCATCCAAATTACATTTAGTTTTGATTTGTTTTTGTAAAACTTATTCTGCTTAAATTTATTAAAAGAAATAATGTTGTCAACATTATTAGTAGTAGAATAACCAACTCCAAAATTATTACTAGAAAAAATGTTATTATATCTTTTATTATCTGTAATGAATACTTCAATTATAGTTAAAATATCTTTAATAATGTTTGTTTTAACTTGAGCTCCATAAGGAATAATTAACCTTAGATGTACTATGAGTGTGTCACACACCGAATTCGAGTTCGATAACAGACTTCGTGGATGTACACTGCAACTCCACCATGACTTCTTTTTTTCTTCTGTCTGTACGGAAGATAGCATACATCAGTATGTGTATCTCCATATCACTTATGTCAGCAGATAGATGTGGTTCTGTAAGTGCAATGCATATAGTTGATTACGTGCAGAAAGATTCTTCAGGTGCTCAATTTTGCATTTGCTGTTGTTCTGCAGCAGGCCTCTTATATTCATCAGTAGAAATGTCATTGGTTTTGGTGTGATGGGTGGCAGTGGTGGTCAACGGGGATCCATCAATTGTAGCAGTCTTGTGTGCGAGGGTACATAGCTCAGCTATTTCCTGTGCCACACTTATAAAATTTTCTTGCTCAATGGCTGCAGCTTGTACTGCATCTGCACATAATTTCTGTCTGGCCTTCTTTTCTGCAGGTTTGTGCTGGGATATAGATTTTTTTAAGTGTTGTTTCTTTCGTTGGGTGAGTGATGGATTTTGTGGCAGTTTGTCCCACTCTCTCCATGCCAATAGACACCACTTTTGTGGAACTTGCAGATAGACCTTTTCTCTGAGAGGGTCTGATTTGGGTTTTTATTTTAGAACCATTTTCACTTGCCTTTCATCTGGTGTCTTCTTTTTCTACTTCTACAATGCCACTTTGGGAGGTGTTAGGACTGTGATTGTTCGCACCTTTCTCGTTTCCTTCCTTGTTGAGTTTTTTATCTTTGGTGTTGATCTTGCCACTGCTTTCTGTCTGAGGTTTCTCAGAGGCATTACCATCATTTTTTTCGCCACTTTTGAAAATGATGTCCAGTTTCTCCGGGTATGGCTTCTTCCACTCTATCTGCGCCACAGATCTGGAGAAACCATTGCTCTTCAGGCAGCTGTAATTAAATTATTTGGTGAATCGCCTTCTGCGATTTACCAGGTACGTAGGAATGATTCTATCTCTGTAGACTTCCAATTTCTTGTCATCTTCCTTGTGTGGTGTGTAGCTTTTGTGTGTGTGTGTAGTTGGTTTTTGAGTACAAATAAAGAGAGCAGAGGTGTGATGTGAGAAAGAGCGGAGGAGAGTGGGAATAAGTTGGGTAGATGAGGGGGGGAAAGAAAGCTGGGAGAGGGAAGAGACCAAAGGAGATGACGGGGGGGGGAATGTGAGGGAACAGACAGGAAAGTTGAGTCAGAGAAGGGGGCAGAGTGGAGATTGAGAGGGAAGGGTCAGTATGCAGGGGAGAAGATGGTGGGGGATTGGGTTGTAGGTGTTGGTGGATGAGATAAGGGGGGAGTAAGTGGGAGTGAGAGAGACTAGATACACTAGACTATATATATATATATATATATATATATATATATACACACACAAATACATACCTGTCTTCGTCCTTTGTTTTTTATAAATTTCATCTATATACGTATATATAAATATTTATATGTGTGTGTGTGTGTGTGTGTACATATATATAATGTACTTATGAAAGAAAATGTATATTTGTGTGTGTGTGTGTGTGTGTAATAAATATTTCAAACATAACATTAAGTTTGAAATATTTCAAACAAGTAAATAATTTCCTCACAGCCAAAGAGAATAATATATTTGTTTAGGGCCTAAAGGACCCCATCAATTGTTTCATATCTGCTATATTTGTCAAAAGATAAACATTCCAAATAAAAAAAGTTTAAAAAAAAACAAACACAAACAACTTTTATTGTTTGTGTTTTTATGCTTTAGATTAGATTACAAGCAGGAGATAAATTGAAGAACCCACAACATATCTCACACCAAACTGCTTACTATATTATTATTATTATTATTATTATTATGACAGGAAGCTAGAATCATCACTGCAACGAAGATAATGCTTAGTAGCGGTTGATGTAATCGACTGACCCCCACTCCCGAAATTGTTGGCCTTATGCCAAAATTTGAAACCATTATTATCATTATTATTAAATTAAACATAACAGGAATGAGATGAAGAATTGTTTGAGTGAATGCTTTGCAATATTTCTTTAATTCCAATTTCAAATCCCACTTAAGTCCATTTTATCTGTCATCCATTCAGGGTCAATAAAAGTATCAGTCAAGTACTGGTGCCAGGGGTACTGACGGCTCCTTCTCCCCTTAAAATTGTTGTCTAAATCAAAAGCAAAGGGCACGAGTGACAGAGGTGGTATTTCTTCCAGTTTTTGATGCTCTGAGTTGAAATCCTTCTATGGTCAACTTCCTGTCTTATCTCTTCAGAGTTGATAAAATAAAGTACCAGTCAAGTAATGGAATGATGCAACCAGCTAACCTTCTCTTCTTAAAACTCTACATGTTGTTCCCATGCTAGAAACAACTATTAAGCATAAAGAAAATCAAAAAGCAGAGTCAGTAGAGTAACAAACTAAAGCCAGTGTTTAACTTGGGGTCCTTTAGGTGTGGCTTAGAATTTTGTTGTAGTCAACTTCAGTTTCATGCTTCAAAAGTCAGTAAATTAAAGTATCAGTTATATGCTGGGGCAGATTAAATCTACTCTATCATTTGCCTTAAATGTGTAGCCCACCACCAGGCAAGAAAACCAGAATGACAGACCAAAAACCTGAGAGTATTGAATTGTAATTCTCTTTGAATCTAAGTTGAAATCTTGCCAAAGTTAACTTTGCATTTCATCTCTCCAAGAGTCAATAAAGTAGTATTCAACTACTGAGACTGATTTAATAGAAAAAATCTTTTTAGTCTATTTAAATATAAAAGACTAGCAGAATCCTGGTAGCATTGGATAAAATAAATTGCAATGTTAAGATGTGGTGTTTTAAGTTCTGGTAGCTGATCCCAAAGGAAACAACATTACTTTTTATCCTTTGAAGGATAAAATAGTATAAAGTACTGGGATTGATAGTGCTGACCACCCACTTGCCTTCAAAATAACTAACCTAATGCCAAAATGCAAAATCATTATTAAGTTCTGATTTTTTATGTTCTCAGTTCAAACGCCACCAAGGTCAACTTAGCCGTTCATCCTTTTGGAATCAAATGAAAGAAAGTAGCAGCTGAGTACTGAGGTTGAGGTAATTAACTTAAACCCATTGCCTAAATCTGAAGCTATTAATTAGTGCCACCAGGAAGAGTGTTGGTTTGAGATAACCTCAACAGGCACAAAAGTGCCACCAGGCAGGACTGCTTCAGATGTGTACAAAGTGATGAAACTATATTGTACAAACACATGCAGTATCCAAGCATGGAACTATGTTGAACAGTTATTGTTATGTGTAGAATAAATTTGACTGTCAGATAAGAATCACTCCACCATCCAGTTCTAACAATGTAGGGTAAGCAGTGTTCCTTTGTCTAATGTTTGTGGCAAAAGAAGTTGCATGGTGGACTGAAAAGATTAAGGAGAGACACTTTCTCCTTTAGTCATGTCCAGTTCTAAGCATGGATAGAGACGGAAGTACTCTCTGCCAGTAATTTGTCAAAAAGTTGGGGGCTGTGACAAAAATGGTAAGGGTGAATGACCCTAGAGAATAGAGAACAATAGTTAGGCAAAGGTTTGTGTTGTTAGTGATCAGAATGATTATATATGTGTAAGGGTTTTTCATTGGCCCCAGTTGGAGGTCGAAAGGTAATGCAATTTTTATCAGAAGAGGAGCAGAGGAGGATAAAATCTCAATGGACCAAAAAGAACAGGGAAATTCAAACTTAACAGATGTGTCTCATAGAGGCCACCTGTTGGCTTTTGTCAACCCTGCCAACAATGAAAAAGCAGATACTTTAATTAGAACTGATAGATGGCATCAGAGCTTGCAATTAGCTATGGTAGTGCTCACAACATTATTGAAGTCCTTTGAATATTCAAAAGTACCAAAACAACTGACAGATGAGCATGGGATGGGAAGGGTTACCTGAACTCCTTGAACTCAGTGAAAAAGACAAAACTTTCTTTCAATGGCTTATAACTGGTGATGAAACTAGGATTCATCATTATGAACCAAAATCAAAAACACAATCAATGGAATGGCATCATTCAATGTCTCCAAAGACAAAAGAGATCAATAAAAAGGGAAAACAGCAACAAAACAATAAGAAAAGATTCTTAGAGAGAATTTAATATTTTTCGTTTTATTTATAGTTTATTTTATTTCAAAGCTTTTGTTCATTTTTAAAACTTATTTTCACATAAATTGACAGAAAATGTTTCTCTCTGTTTGTTGTTGTAGGAGTGTGAAATTGGCAGAATCATTAAAACAGCATAAGAAATGCTTTGTAACATTTGTCATTGGCTCTTTACATTCTGAGTTCAAATTCTCCCATGGTTAACTTTGCCTTTCACCCTTCTGAGGTTGATAAAATCTCAGTGACATTGACAAACCTCTCCATCTCAATTTCAGGCCTTGTACTGGTATTTGAACCCATTAATGCTGTTGTTTAGCCTTGAGTCAGCCCTGATTAAGCAGACATATGATCAAAGAAGTTCCAGCCATCACTTTACCAATGAGATTTTGCCCTTCATTTTTTTCCAAGGTTGGTATGAAGTTCCCTTCAGGGGGAGATTTGTTGCTGTTGTTTAGTGCAATCAATAGGTTTATGATCAAAATACCACTTGTGACCATCTCATTTATATTCTACCCTATGCAGGAGTCCAGTCCTCCACTATCCAACATGTCCTTTATTAAGGTAGCAAAGCAGCTGCTATTTCTAGCTGGTCAAATGACCAAGCAGAGGTACCTTTACTGGTTTGATATGAGGGGAATTTCGTTGATTGGTTGGCAAGACAGATGGATGGCTGGTTGTGGTGGTGTTGGTGGGGATGTGGATGTCAATAATAGTGTTGGTGGTGATTGTAGTAATGATGTTAAGAGTTATGGTGGAAATGGCATTAAAATTAGTGGTGGTCATGTTAGGACTGTTGGTAGTGTGATGATGAAGATGATGGCAAATGTTGAGCTCCATGCTAAGCTAAATAAAAAGGACTAAAATCAACAGGGTTCCAACTATGACCATTTCTCCTCTCATTACCACAACCTCTCACTCTAACCACATCCACCACCACAATCACTCTGTGGTATTCAGTGACATTTCTTCTTTATGTTGCTGTTTTGGATTCTGTCAAGTACCAGCTAGTGTTGTTTTGACCTTACTTCTCTTTCTCTCCCTCTCAGTAACAAAGAATTTGCAGACATGAGCCATCAATGCTGGAGGAGGGGGAGGAGGATAGACAACAAAATGTCACAAAAAATAAAAGCAAAGAATGGTACTTCCAGTGTTAAGGGAATAAATCAAAGAGTTGTGTTGATTTGTCTTCTGGTAAATAGTGTTTAGCAAGAAACCCATTGTTGTCTGTGATGTTGTGTAGTTGAGGATATCTGTGTAAGAGGAGACTTATGATGTCTGCATCACTTCTCACAGCAGCCTGAAATACAAGAGAAGAAGGATGAGGAGTAGCAGCAGCAGTAGTAGTAGGGGTGGTGGGGGTGTAGTATAGTAGTGTTGGTCACTGAAACAAATTAAAGAACTAAACAATAAGTATTATATGAACAAAGACCCAATGCCAGAAATTTGGAGATAAAGGTTAAGTCTATAGTGACCCCCAATACATCACTGGTACTTGATTTCATCAGTTCAATGGAGATGAAAGGCTGTAAGTAAAGTGGAGAAAGTATTTTGTCTGATTATTTAAATTATTGTCTAAATATTCTTTTAATGAACAACAGAAGACAAAGAAGAAATTATCTTTTTATTTTGATAAGGAGTCAAGACATCAGGGTTAGTAGAGAGAGAGAGAGACTGCTTGAGTAAAAGAACATAATATCAATAAGGAAAAGCACATCACCACCACTAAGTGAGCTACTGATGGACAAAGATTCCTCTCAGATTCAGGATTAGACTAGAAAACTGCTCTCTCTCTCTCTCTCTCTCAACCTATAAGTGAATGTTAAGTATATGTTCACACACAGCAGTCATTCTCACCAATCTCATCCACTTTTCTGCAAATTCTCCAGAGGACATCACCTCCCTCTCTATCTTTAGCTTCAGCCCAAGTGGAATAGCAATGAAGGCTTAAACAAAAGGAGAAAATATCTGTCTTCAAGAACCACAGTGGTGTCCAGCAAACAGTTTCTTTTGCTGTCGCAACCAGACCAAGGAAACCAGTCTGCCCTTCCCAGCCAAAGAAAAGAGATCTTCACAATGGAAGCTTTATTTACAACCAGGAATCAATGATTTCTGCTAGAATTGCAAGGCTACAGGTTTTGTGATGTTCCTAGCTGGAACAGCTTGTATAATTGATTGAGGTCTGATCAATCAGAGCTGGCCTGGGACAAAAGAGATAAACATCAGTAGAAGTAAATAAACAGTGACAACAACAACAATATTCTAATTTAGGCACAAGGCCAGCAATTTTGAGGAGAGTGAGTTAGTCAATAGCATCCACTCCCAGACTTGATTGGCACTTTATTTTATTAATTTGAAAAGGATGAAAGCAAAGTTGACCAAGGCAGGTTCTGAAATCTGAATGTAAAGGGTTGAAATAAATACCACAAAACAATTTTTCTTGATGTCTGGGATCATTTGGTAATGTAGGTGTATGCAACCTGGACAGCTTGTACAATATAGAGGAACTCAGTAAGATATTCCTTCCATTAAACACACCACTCAGTATACATCATATAATTTCAGAAGAGACCTCACTGGCACATTCCAGAATTTCAGCCTGAAAACAATCATCACTACTGATCTTATTAGTGTTAACTTCCCAGGTGTCACTTTCAACTTATTTGCAGATATATCCAAGGATTACCATAGATTAAAAAAGAAACTTATGTGTTCACAATATGCTATATTAACCATAGGCACAGGCATGGCTGTGTGGTAAGAAGCTTACTTCCCAACCGCATGGTTCCAGGTTCAGTCCCACTGCATGACACCTTCAGTAAGCATCTTCTACTATAGTCTCAGGCCAAACAAAGCCTTGTGAGTAGACTTGGTAGATGGAAACTGAAAGAAGTCTGTTGTATATATATATACGTCTATGTTTGTGTTTGTTCTCCATCACTGCTTGACAACCAGTGTTGGTGTGTTTATGTCCCCGTAACTTAACGGTTCAGCAAAAGAGACCTACAGAATAAGTATTAAGCTTAAAAAATAAGTTCTGGGGTCGATTTGTTCAACTAAAACCCCTTGAAGCAGTGCTCCAGTATAGCCAGAGTCAAAATGACTGAAAAGAATAAAAGAATACTTTGTCAGTCAGGCATGCTAAAAAAAGAATGCAACCATCTCAAGATACATATAACACTAAAAGGAACAAAATACTGATGTTGATATTAACAAGGATGGCGGTTTGATTGAGCAGTTCATGTCCCAACCATGTTATCTATGCATAATCTCGATAATTAGTAGCATCAGAAGAAGGGCAACCAAATTTGCATTGTGAAAATAATGAAGATAACTTTGTGTCCCAAGAAGGAAAGGTATCCATAAGTGGACTGGCTACATCCCAGGTAGAGGCCACGGGTTATGGTCTCACTTGTCCTGCCGGGTCTTCTCACGCACAGCATACTTCCAAAGGTCTCGGTCTCTAGTCATTTCCTTGGCGAGACCTAAAGTTCGAAGGTCGTGCTTCCCCACCTTGTCTCAAGTTTTCCTGGGTCTACCTCTTCTACAGGTTCCCTCAACCGCTAGGGTGGGGCACTTTTTCACACAACTATCTCAATCCATTCTCACCACATGACCATACCAGCGCAAACGCCTCTCTTGCACACCACAACTGATGCTTCTTAGGTCCAACTTTTCTCTCAAGGTACTTACACTCTGTCGAGTATGAACATTGACATTACACATCCATCGGAGAATACCGGCTTCATTTCTTGTGAGCTTACGCATATCCTCAGCAGTCACGGCCCATGTTTCACTGCCATGTAGCATGGCTGTTCATACACATGCGTCATACAGTCTGCCTTTTACTCTGAGCGAGAGGCCTTTTGTCTCTAGCAGAGGTAAGAGCTCTCTGAAATTTGCCCAGGCTATTCTTATTCTAGCAGTTACACTTTCAACACACCCGCCCCCGCTACTGACTTGGTCACCTAGGTAACGGAAGCGAACAACTATTTCTAGTTTTTCTCCCTGGAATGTGGCGGAAGTTGGTCTCTGTGCATTTTCAGTTTTTATTGCTCCCGAGTATCTGCCACATACAAAAACTATCTTCCTAGTTAGC
>NC_043015.1:27328222-27350826 GCF_006345805.1 Octopus sinensis
TATTTATATATACATACATATATATACATATATATATACATACATATATACACATATATATATACATACAATATACACATATATATATATACACATACATATTATATACATATATATATATTATATATATACATATATATATAACATACATATATATATATACATATATATATACATACATATATATATATACATACATATACACACACACACATATATATTATATATACATACATATATACACATATATATACACACATATATACATATATATATATATACATACATATATACACATATATATACACACATATATACATATATATATATATATACATACATATATACACATATATATACACACATATATATATACATATATATATACATACATATATATATATATACATACATATATACACATATATATACATACATATATACACATATACACACATATATATATACTTATATATATATACATACACATATATATACATACATATATATATACATACATACACATATATATACATACATATATATATACATACATACACATATATATACATACATATATACATACATATATATATATACATACATACATACATATATATATATATATTATATATATATATATATATATAATTAATAGTTATCGCCATACTAATATGGCAATCTTATAAATATAAGACTAAAGCTGTCGATGATTAGCTCCAAGAGGCCACCGCCTCAAGCTAGCTATTTGACACACAAACTGTGTCCATTATAGACCTTCGAACAGGGGAGGTCAGCTGCTTCATCCTGCTAGTCAGACAGCTGCAGACGCTTTTCAGGGTAGTTGCCCTTTATCAATGCAGTGTAGTCAGACCCAGCAGGATGAAGCGGCTGACCTCCCCTGTTCGAAAGTCTATAATGGATGCAGATTGTGTGTCAAATAGCTAGCTTGAGGCGGTGGCCTCTTGGAGCTAATTATCGACAGCTTTAGTCTTATATTTATAAGATTGCCATATTAGTATGGTGATAACTATTAATTTCTAGTAACGCTGCCGTAATCTCTTTTAGAGAGACTTAGTAATTTTAATATTTCTATTATTGAAAACAAGTGGATATATTCCACCAAAACTAGGTAAATAGATTCTTCGAACAGGGACGGTCAGTAGCGACACCTGCTGGGTCTGACTACGCTTGTTTTCAATAATAGAAATATTAAAATTACTAAGTCTCTCTAAAAGAGATTACGGCAGCGTTACTGGAAATTAATAGTTATCGCCATACTAATATGGCAATCTTATAAATATAAGACTAAAGCTGTCGATAATTAACTACAAACACACAGACTCACACTCATACCTAACTTCTCTTCCTCCCACCCAAAACACACCAAGCTTTCCATCCCCTATTCCCAATTCCTCCGTCTATGTAGGTTCTGTAGTGACGACCATGACTTTGAGACTCAGTCTCAACGCATGGCTCGCCACTTCATCCTACGTGGATACCTCCTCACTACTATCCACACCGCCCTTGCCAGAGCACGTTCCATAGACCGTGCATCTGCTCTCTCCCCCTGAACCCGTCCTGTAGTCTTCCGCCTCCCTTATCCCCTCACTTACTACCCCACGACCCTACCTCTCCAACGCACCATTCTTCCAGCTTTCCGGCATCTCCAGTCCGACCCGTCTACTTCACACCTCTTCCCTAACCGACCCCTCCCCTCCCTCAAACAAGCCCATAACCTACGAGACCTTTTGGTCCACAGCTCCTTCCCTGACCCTACCTCCCAATCTGGCTCGTTCCCCTGCTCCCGCCCACGTTCCCACACTTGCCCTTACCTCTCCAACACCACCCTCCTCACAGGCACCCATCATCGACTCCTTCACCTGCAACTCCAGCAATATCATCTATTGCATCTCCTGCTCTCTCTGCCATTCCCTGTACATTGGACGAACGGGACGCCGCTTGGCTGACCGGTTCGCAGAACACCTCCGAGACATCCGCCTTGCCAACGACACACCGGTCTCACGCCATTTCCGCTCCACCGGTCACTCCTTGCAACACCTGTCTGTGTTCGGTTTGTCCTTGCACAGAGGCCATCCGGATTCCCGTTTGCGCCGTGAACAGGGATTAATCTTCTCTCTTCGCTATTTTACACCATTTGGTCTCAACTCTCCCCCCCTCGCATCTAACCTTCCCCCGACTCCTGCTTCTCTTCGGTCCATCTTTTCACCCCTACTCTCTTTCCCTCCTCTTCTTCCCTCTTCCCCTTCTCTCTGCTCCCTCACTCCCCTTCTCTCCCCATCTATCCTCCCCTCCTCCTATCCCCTCCTTTCCCATCCCCCTCCTCTTCTCCTCTCCTTCCTTCTCCCCCTTCCCCCTCCCCCTCTTTCCTTCTCCCTCCTCTTTCCTTCTCCTCCCCCTCCTCCCACTCACCCTCATCTCTCACCCCTCCTCCCTCCTCTTTCCTTCTCCCCCTCTTCCCCTCTCCCCCTCCCCCTTATCTCCCCCCTCTCCTACCCCACTCTCTCTCACTCTCCCCCTCATCTCCACTTCTACACTACACCATTACACATCACATCATACATACATACACATGTCCAGACCTTTCATATGCACCACATACTCTCACATACACACACGCACCCTTATGTTGGGGCAAAGTCATTTGACCCTGTTATCTCCCCTATTTTCGCTCTTGCGTCTCACGTTTGATCTCTGACTTCTGGCCAGAATCAGATCGCCATGTTGAATCGCTAACTTCTGCATGCACTTTTTTCTCTCCTTGTTTCTTTCCGTGTTTCTTTTCTGTGTATCTTTCTGTTGAAGATCGTAGGCTCGAAACGTAAAAGACTTGTTTTATTTATATTCCTCAGTGCCATACTAATACAATTGTTTGTTTGTACTCCACCTGCCTTCGTCTTTTGCTTATTTTCATAAAGCTTCCCGTCATATATATACACACATACATATATATATATATATATATACTAGCAGAGATACCTGGCGTTGCCCGGTTACATTCAATAGAAGAATTAGTTTTTTCTGTTATATATATATATATATATATATATATATATATGGATACACAAACACACACACACAAATATATGTATATTAATATAAATACATGAAAGTACATGAAGTTTGTTAAAAAAAACGGGATCATGTATATACCTCCTGGCTGTTGAGATTTTCATACCTCGTTGTAAACAATGTTCCTTGTTTTTCCTTGTGGAGAATATACAAAAAGGTTTCTTTTGGTTCCTACTCTTAAGCAGCCAACATACAGTTGCCTATGCGAGAAGCAGGGCTCTTCCAAGAGAAGACCAGCTACAGAGAGGATTTGACCTTGAGATTTGTTAATGGACATGGCAAAGCTGACACGAAGGGGAAATTGCAGTCTTCTGAATGTAAATGGAATTTCTGCTCCTGATGGAGTAAGAGGAAATCTTGGAATAAAGACGTCATCACCTTTTCCACATCCAGAAAGAATGATCGCCTCGATAACATGTGACATCATTTTCTTTATCACCAGTCATGTTCCATTGCAAAGTCTTGGTGGTTCCAGATTGTGGAGTAGCATTACAGAAGTTCCAACTTTAAGTGGTAATATGTGTGGAGGTAGTCGAGGAGGGTCCAGTGAATTGAGAAATTTAGGAGGATAGTTCACAACTTCATTTATATCTGGAATTGTATCAACAGACTTGTAAGTGTGTATAGTGCCGGGAAGAGAATGCATTAGCTGTTGATTAATTTTGTTAACAGTGACATTTTTTGGAGCTAATATTGCTCTTTCACACAGCCAATTGTGATTTTGGTAGTTTTGTGTGAAGTTGGGAAAGACTTTGTTTTTGAGGTCATCTACAGAATTAACAGAGGAAAATGACCACACTTCCATTTGTCCTGCAGCATCGAGAGGCATCTTGCCTTCACCAAGTGTCAAAATGTCCTGTGCAAACTTTGTGGACATTTTGTTGCCATGTAGCTGAGCTCTCATGTTAGTGGTGAGACTAAAGATTGTAACATGATGCCACAGGGTAGAGGACTTTAGGCATGCTTGAACTTCATCAGCTCTAGTGCCTTTCGGAATGACAGGAAGAGTTTGCCTGAAATCACCTGACAACAGAAGCGTTACACCTCCCATTGGAGCCTGACAGTCTCGGATGTCTTTCAGGGCTCTATCAAAGCTCCCTTGTGAGCCACAGTGCACTCATCCCAGACAATTACA
Organism: Octopus sinensis; assembly: GCF_006345805.1. NCBI lineage: Eukaryota > Metazoa > Mollusca > Cephalopoda > Octopoda > Octopodidae > Octopus > Octopus sinensis. Next base: position 27,332,451 of record NC_043015.1, read on the forward strand.
TAACACATTTCAAGTACTTGTCCCTGATCTGAGCTTTTGTTGATGTTGCATGAAGGCATTTGAGTGTCGTAGGTTGTTTCACGAATGACAGCAGTGGGGAGGCTATTTGACCCTGACCTGAATGTATGAATGCCTGTATATATGTACAAAATCCACTGAGAAGGCTTTTGTTGGTCTTAAGCTAGAGCAGAAGACACATGCCAAGTCACCACACAGTGGGACTGAACCCAGGACCATGTGTTTGGAACGTAGTTTGTTACCACACAGCCACACCTGCCCCTATGTATGTGTGTGTGTGTGTGCGTGTGTGTGTGCGTGTGTGTGTACGGGTAGATATATTATGCATGTATATATGTGTATATATATGTGTACATATTACATGTACATCTATATATATACATCTACACATAAAATACAAAATACAAGTTATATCTTGATATCGCTAGTGATAACAATACTCAAAATATATAACAGACTGGAATTGTAGGCCCGTCTCTTGCAATTTCGATCAATTGGATCTTGTCCTCCCTCCTGTATAGAAGTGTACGGCTGCAACAAAATTCATTTGTGGACTTTCTTCTATCGAAGGCATTTTAAGAAAAATGCTTCCGTAAAGACGGTGAAAATATTGTCAATTTCCCCAAACAGGGACACAATTCAATTTTTAAACAATAACCAAAGCCCCTTCTCCGAAAGGGGGAGGGTTACGGTTTACAATTATTTAACAAATGCAACACAACAACGTTTTCTTGACGAGGAACCAACAAACGTGATTACAATAGTCAAACAGTAATAATAATAACAATAAACCTTTTTGATTTATCCCCATTTATGTGAAACCACTTATTCAAGTTCAAGTTATTGATGCAATTTTATACGAATTGCTAATACACCACACACACACACACACACATAATAAGGGTTAAAAAATGAATATTAATTTGATTAATATGAATTGAAAACCAGTGGTGTAGCATATAAGACATTAGCGGATCTTCCTCTAGCATAAAGGATGACCACTATTAATGGCTCATCCCTGTTATATAATACTTTCACTTTAACAGTTTCACACTTGCAAAGAGAAAGTAGGAGAAAGTGTGGCGGTAATGGAAGGAGTGAAGCACTTGAAATGAGAGAGGCAAATCGTAAAATATTGAGTTTTATCGAATTTTTGCTTAATTGGGGGTCAAATTGAAAAAACTTTATATTACATGACCCAATCGTATCTACTTGGAAAAATCATTGGTAAATTCCAATTGAAGAAATTCTATATTGTAGAATTGTATTAAAAACGAACATGAGAACAGGCAGAGAAAATCTGCCTTTTATCATAAGAGAGTCACACATATATATCATCATCATCATCATCATCGTTTAACGTCCGCTTTCCGCGCTAGCACGGGTTGGACGGTTCGACCGGGTCTGGGAAGCCAGGGGCTGCTCCAGGCTCCAGTCTGAATCTGGCAGAGTTTCTACGGCTGGATGCCCTTCCTAACGCCAACCACTCCGTGAGTGGATTGGGTGCTTTTTACGTACCACCTGCACAGGGGCCGGAGGGTCCGGCATCGGTCACGATCAGTTCGAGCTTTTAACGTGTCAGCGGCACGGGGGCAACGAGGTCCGGGGTACTTTGGGGATCGGGGTACTTTGGGGATCCAGGTTACTTTGGAGATCCGGGGTACTTAGAATGGGTAGGGGGTATGTGGAATTGCTGCAGAAAGCAGCCCGGGTCTTTGTAGTCACAGCATATCTCCAGAGATCTTGGTCCTTCGCCATTGCCTCAGTGAGGCCCAATGCTCTGAGGTCATGCTTGACTACCTCATCCCATGTCTTCCTGGGTCTACCTCTCCCCCTGATACCTTCAACTGTTTGGGAGTGGCACTTCTTCACACATCTCTCTTCATCCATCCGCAGCACATGACCATACCATCGCAAGCGTCGCTCTTGCACACCACATCTGATGCTTCTTATATCCAGCATTTCTCTCAGGATGCTTACACTCTGTCTTGCGTGCACACTGACACTACACATCCAGCGGATCATGCTAGCTTCATTTCTTTCAAGTCTACGCATGTCTTCTGCAGTCACTGCCCATGTTTCATTACCGTGAAGCATGGCAGTTCGCACACATGCATCATACAATCTACCTTTTGCTCTGAGGAGAGACCTTTTGTTGCCAGTAGGGGTAGGAGCTTTCTGAACTTTGCCCAGGCTATTCGTATTCTAGTGGTGATACTCTCTGTGCATCCACCTCCGCTACTAACTTGGTCACCCAGGTAGCGGAAACTATCAACTACTTCTAGTTTCTCTCCCTGGAGTGTGATGGAATCTGTTTTCTGAGTGTCTGTTGTGTCTATTGTCCCTGTGCATCTGCCGCACATGAAAGCTATCTTATCTGTTAATTTCCCTTTAATGTTGCTGCACCTCTTATGTGTCCATAACTTACATTGGGTGCATCTTATGGAGTTTCTACCTGTACCTTTCCTACAGGTTGAGCAGGGCCACCTACCCGAGGGTGTGTGTGCTGAGTACCTCTTGCTGCTTACTAATACTTTGGTCTTTGCTACATTTATCTAAGGCCCTTTGATTCCAACCCTTGCTTCCACACCCGAAATTTCTCTTCTAGTTCCGGTAGTGATTCTGCTATGAGAGCTAGGTCATCGGCATATAGGAGCTCCCAGGGGCATCCCGTTTTGAATTCCTCTGTTATTGCCTGAAGGACTATGATGAATAAAAGGGGACTGAGGGCTGAGCCCTGGTGCACACCTACTTCTACCCGGAATTCTTCACTATATTCGTTGCCAATCCTAACCTTGCTGACAGCCTCTCTGTATAGAGCCTGTACAGCCCTTATTAGCCATTCCTCAATCTCCAGTTTCCACATCGACACCAGATAAGGGAACGGGGAACCCTGTCAAAGGCTTTCTCCAAGTCTACAAAAGCTATGTAGAGGGGTTTATCTTTAGCTAGGTACTTCTCCTGCAGTTGTCGGACCAGGAATATAGCATCAGTGGTGCTTCTACCTGGTACAAAACCGAACTGCATTTCATCTAAACAAATTCTCTCCCTAATGAGATTGGTTATGACCTTCTCTGAGACCTTCATCACCTGGTCCAACAGTTTGATACCTCTGTAGTTATTTCTATCTAGAGCATCACCCTTACCCTTGTAGCAGTTGACTATGGTGCTGCTGCACCAGTCATTGGTATATGACTCCATTGTGAACTACCTGGTTTACAATGCGGGTGACTATGGCATAGCCCACATAGCCAGCTGTTTTAAGCATCTCAGCAGTGATTCCTGATAGGCCAGGGGCTTTGCCTGGTTTCATATCCTTAATTGCCTTATCTACAAGGGAGCTGTCTATTCGGGTAGCTGGTCCCTCTACTGGGTCAACATTTGGCAGGCTCTCCTCCTCCCATTCATTCTCCTCATTCAGCAGTCTTTCATAATGGCTTCTCCAAGCCTCTTTCTTTTCACTAGTAGTAAAAGCAAGTGCCCCATCATCCATGCGGACACATTTCTCTCCTATAACATCGCTATTTTCTCTGACACACTGTCTGGCAATCCGAAATACTTCAGCTCTTTGATCCTCGCGACGCTGGACATTGGCAGACTTCTTCTTTTCTGCTACATCTTTGGCAATGTATACCTGCCGCCCAGCCTCCCTTTTGGCTATCTGGTACAGTTCCCTGCTGCCCCCATCCTTCCAGGCTTTCCAGGCCCGTCTCTTTTCACAGATCGCTTTATCTACTGCACTATTCCACCACCACGTAATTCTAGGTCTGGAAGGGACTTTGCACCATCCACAGACTTGGTCTGTGGCACTCAGCAAGCTGTCCCGTAGGAATTCCCAGCTACCTTCTATGTCTGACGTCTGAAGCTCCTCCTCCCTCTCATCAAATTTCTTGATGAGTATGTCCCTAAATTTCTGACCATGCGAAGGGTTCTTTAGCCTCCAAATCCTTCTTTTCTGGATTGGTTTGTTTCTTGGAGTCCTTCTGGCCTCAAGCTTAAGTCACTGATGATTAGTCTATGCTGAGGGATACATTCTTCACCCGGGAGGGTCTTTGTATTCAAGAGCAACCCTGCATCCCGTTGTCTGGTGAGGATGAAGTCTATTTGGCTAGCGGAGTCTCCTGACTGATAAGTTATAAGGTGGCAGACTGGCTTCTTGAAGTTAGTGTTGCAGATTGAAAGGTTACATGCATCACAGAATTCCAGCAGTCTAGTTCCCTCATCATTTCTGGTGCCAATACCATAGCCACCATGTACCCCAGTGAAGATACCCGATTCCCGCCCAACATGCCCATTAAAATCTCCACCTACAAAGATGAGGTCCTTGTTACTAGTCTTTGAAGTAGCCTGCAGAAGGGTATCATAAAAGTTGTCCTTCTGATCATTTGGTAGTCCCGCTTGTGGGGCATAGGCTGAGATAATCATAGCTGTGCCACTCTGTAGGACCAACCTGAGCTTAAGCACTCTATCACAAACCCTGACAACCTCTATGACCTTATCCACCCATTCCTCCGCAAGGAGAATGCCTACACCCCCTACACCTTCCGCGTTACCTTGCCAGTAGAGTTTGTACCTAAGTGCCTTGCCCGTGAGGACCCTAGCCGAAGCATCTCTCCATCTTACCTCTTGTATGCAGCATACATCAACCTGTCTTCTCTAGCATCTCTACAATCTCACTAGACTTGCCTGTCAATGTACCAACATTGATAGTGCCAACTCTGAAAACTGGGAAGGAGATGTGGGGGGGACGGGGGCGATTCGGCGCCTGAGAAGAGGAGGTTGTTGTGGTGGTGATAGTTTTCGTGGTATTTTTCTTTTGATCTCTCTTCCAACCTGACCACGCCGTGGGCAGGAGCTGGTGTTAGCAGTGGACATTCGTTATCGTCACTGAGTAACGTAATTAGGTAGAGGAAAGAAATACAGATATTCTAGAGTTGAGTTGGGGAGGGGGGGGGGGTCCAGTTGAGAAAGGTTTCACCAGTGAAAGAGAGGGAGAGATAGTACAGGGTGCGGGTAATATAGGGGAGCAACCAGTGGGGAAGGTTGGGGTAAGGAGGAACGATGGTAGGAAGGGTTGGTGTAGGTTCGTAAGAAATAAAAACGTAGGATATTACGAGGCGGGAGGGTACTAAAAGGGGATGGTCGGATTGAGGCAGTGTCAGGAGGAAGCGTAAGATCGGTGGGCAGTTGATGAGCTATGGCGCTAGCAGCTTGTCTTTTCACAGTGAAAGCATATGAGGAGAAGGGGTAGTGGGGGGAGGAGGAGGGAGTAGGCGTATCCGGTGTAGATGAGTAGGGCGTATCCGGTGTAGATGGTGAGAACAGGGTATACTGGTATTGGTGGTGGGGGTGAGAACAGTGTCACCGGTATGGTGGTGGCGGTGAGAACGTGTTCACGGTATTGGTGGTAGGGGTGAGAACAGTGTTCACCGGTATTGGTGGTGGGGGTGAGAACAGTGTTCATCGGTATTGGTGGTGGGGGTGAGAACAGTGTTCATCGGTATTGGTGGTGGGGGTGAGAACAGTGTTCATCGGTATTGGTGGTGGGGGTGGGGAGCGGGCGCACCGCCGATGGCGGAAAGATGGGAAAAGATGGGATTACAGCTTGAGGTAGCCTAAGGTTAAATTTCGTAGAGAGAGAGATAGGAAAGATAAATCAAGTTATGGCGAAGGCTTGAAAGTAGCCTAAAAGGTTAAATTTTCGTAGTGAGAGAGATGGGTAAGACGAATCAAGTTATCAATGTATGAATAAACGTAGTAACAACGAATGAATGTATGTCGCGCTATGTATGGAAAAATAAACATAGTAAGATAATTTTTAGAACTTGCTGCGGGCATCGACCGCAGCAAGTTCTAAAAAATTTATTTACTATTTTATTTTTCCATACATAGCGCGATATATATATGTTATATATTATATATATATATATATATGTATATATATTATATATATATATGTATATATATTATATATAATGTATATATTTTTTTTTTGTACTTGTTTCAGTCATTTGACTGTGGCCATGCTGGAGCACCGCCTTCAGAGTGGTGAAAGAGTACAGCAGGGATCACCACCATCCCCTGCCGGAGCCTCGTGGTGCTTTTAGGTGTTTTCGCTCATAAACACACACAACGACCAGTCTGGGAATCGAAACCGCGATCCTCCGACCGCAAGTCCGCTGCCCTAACCACTGGGCCATTGCGCCTCCACGTAATATATATGTATATATTATATATGTATATATATATATATATATATATATATGTATATGGAGCCTGGGGCAGTCCCAGCTCCCCAGACCCCGGTCGAAACCGTCCAACCCGTGCTAGCGCGGAAAACGGACGTTAAACGATGATGATGATGATGATGATATATATATATTATATATATCTGTATATATATGTTTATATATGTATATATATGTATATATATATTATATATATATAAAATTAATTAAGGGTGGAAATTGATATTTATCAATTAAGACCAGTGGTCTAGCATATTAAAAAAGAATCCGAAGATTAAAATATTTATATATACCAATTAAGGACTGAACACGAAAAGTGGACAGTCAACATGCTAGATATAGACGTCAAATCGCCATTCACCGTAAAAGATTATGTTCTCAGATCAAACTCAACACAAAACCATAGCAATAAACAAGTGAAAAATATACGAAATAAAATAATTACCCATGTACTAATTACTTTCAGCTGTTATTTTCCACAAGGAAAACTGCAGCCATCATCAGCGTGGTCCGTTATAAATGTAATTTGCTGGACTAGATGCAAACACGATACCGAAATATCGCGTGCATGGAGTTCAGCCTATTACATTTGAATATATCTTTCAAATGCCTTTACTTTGGCGCGTTGAAACCCGAGAAAACTAGCCTGCAGCTAATAATTAGCAGCAGTTAATTTATCGGTTAGAGAACATATTTATTTATATAAAATTAATTAAGGGTAGAAATTGATATTTATCAATTAAGACCAGTGGTCTAGCATATTAAAAAAGAATCCGAAGATTAAAATATTTATATATACCAATTAAGGACTGAACACGAAAAGTGGACAGTCAACATGCTAGATATAGACGTCAAATCGCCATTCACCACAAAAGATTATGTTCTCAGATCAAACTCAACCAAAACCATAGCAATAAACAAGTGAAAAATATACGAAATAAAATAATTACCCATGTACTAATTAGTTTCAGCTGTTATTTTCCGCAAGGAAAACTGCAGCCATCATCAGCATGGTCCGTTATAATGTAATTTGCTGGACTAGATGCAAACACGATACCGAAATATCGCGTGCATGGAGTTCAGCCTATTACATTTGAATATATCTTTCAAATGCCTTTACTTTGGCGCGTTGAAACCCGAGAAAACTAGCCTGCAGCTAATAATTAGCAGCAGTTAATTTATCGGTTAGAGAACATATTTATTTATATAAAATTAATTAAGGGTAGAAATTGATATTTATCAATTAAGACCAGTGTTCTAGCATATTAAAATAGAATCCGAAGATTAAAATATTTATATACCAATTAAGGACTGAACACGAAAAGTGGACAGTCAACATGCTAGATAGACGTCAAATCAAATCGCCATTCACCACAAAAGATTATGTTCTCAGATCAAACTCAACACAAAACCATAGCAATAAACAAGTGAAAAATATACGAAATAAAATAATTACCCATGTACTAATTAGTTTCAGCTGTTATTTTCCGCAAGGAAAACTGCAGCCATCATCAGCATGGTCCGTTATAAATGTAATTTGCTGGACTAGATGCAAACACGATACCGAAATATCGCGTGCATGGAGTTCAGCCTATTACATTTGAATATATCTTTCAAATGCCTTTACTTAATTAATTTTATATAAATAAATATGTTCTCTAACCGATAAATTAACTGCTGCTAATTATTAGCTGCAGGCTAGTTTTCTCGGGTTTCAACGCGCCAAAGTAAAGGCATTTGAAAGATATATTCAAATGTAATAGGCTGAACTCCATGCACGCGATATTTCGGTATCGTGTTTGCATCTAGTCCAGCAAATTACATTTATAACGGACCATGTGATGATGGATGCTGCAGTTTTCCTTGCGGAAAATAACAGCTGAAATAATTAGTACATGGGTAATTATTTTATTTCGTATATTTTTCACTTGTTTATTGCTATGGTTTTGTGTTGAGTTTGATCTGAGAACATAATCTTTTGTGGTGAATGGCGATTGACGTCTATATCTAGCATGTTGACTGTCCACTTTTCGCGTTCAGTCTTTAATTGGTATATATAAATATTTTAATCTTCGGATTCTTTTTTAATATGCTAGACCACTGGTCTTAATTGATAAATATCAATTTCTACCCTTAATTAATTTTATATAAATAAATATGTTCTCTAACCGATAAATTAACTGCTGCTAATTATTAGCTGCAGGCTAGTTTTCTCGGGTTTCAACGCGCCAAAGTAAAGGCATTTGAAAGATATATTCAAATGTAATAGGCTGAACTCCATGCACGCGATATTTCGGTATCGTGTTTGCATCTAGTCCAGCAAATTACATTTATAACGGACCATGCTGATGATGGCTGCAGTTTTCCTTGCGGAAATAAACAGCTGAAACTAATTAGTACATGGGTAATTATTTTATTTCGTATATTTTTCACTTGTTTATTGCTATGGTTTTGTGTTGAGTTTGATCTGAGAACATAATCTTTTGTGGTGAATGGCGATTTGACGTCTATATCTAGCATGTTGACTGTCCACTTTTCGTGTTCAGTCCTTAATTGGTGTATATATATATAGTATATATATGTATATATATATGTATATGATATATATATATGTATATATATATATATGTATATATATATATGTCTATTATATATGTATATATATATGTATATATATATATGTATATATATATGTATATATTATATATGTATATATATATATGTATATATATATATATGTATATATGTATGTAATATATATATATGTATAATGTATGTATATATATATACGTATATATGTATGTAGTATATATATATATGTAATATTATATATGTATATAATATATGTATATATATATATATGTATATATATATATGTATATATTATGTTATATATATATATGTATATATATATATATATAACAAAATCCCCAGAGAGAGGAAAATTTTAATGAGACGGCGTACAAAATTTTCAAATCGCCTAAACAAACAGAATTGAAAGCAGTGAAAAGTCCCGCCTAAAAATAAAACTGTTGGAAATCGAAAAATGTCTGCAACTCTCCCATGAAAAGAAAAGAGCAGACAAAGAAGCCTGGGCTATAGAAAACATAAAATCTAACCCCAGAGCTTTCTACAGGTATGCCAAAGAAAAACAGCTACAGTGCACTGTAGAATAGGGCCACTCCTCGAAAAAGATGGCACACTTACAGGAAAACCATGAGGGTAAGTGAAATACTGAATGAGCAATTCAAGAGTGTTTTCACTCCACCCCTTGGGCATCTCCAAATCACCAATCCAACTGACTTTTTTACCACTGCAGATATAAAATCAGAGGCGGCGACGATAGATTACATCGATATAAAGGAAGACGATGTAACCAAGGCTATAGATGAAATGAAAACAGACTCAGCTACTGGCCCCGATGGATTCCCGGAATCCTCCTAAAAGCATGTAAGAGAGTCCTAGCAAGACCACTGCAGTTCCTCTTTCAGAGCTTCCTTGCAGCTGGCAAAATTCCAGGAAAACTGAAGGAAGGTAAAATATGCCCCATTCATAAAGGAGGTAGCAGAGCGGAAGCCAAGAACTATAGACCTATCTCTCTGACCTCACACATCAGCAAGGTCATGGAACGAATAGTCAGAAGGAAGCTGATCACCTTCCTTGAAGAGAATGACTTGCTGCCCGACACCCAACATGGTTTCCGACCAGGGAGAAGCTGTTTAACTCAGCTCCTACAACACTATGACTGGGTGCTGAAACGGCTGCTCAACCACTCAAATGTGATATATCTCGACTTTGCAAAGGCCCTTGATAAAGTCGATCATGGAATGATATGTCACAAACTGCGTGATCTCAACATAGTTGGAAAACTGGGAGAATGGCTTCATGACTTTCTGAAGGATAGAAGTCAGGTGGTAGTAGCCAATGGGGCCACCTCCATTAACACACAATAGTGAGCGGTGTTCCGCAGGGCACTGTTGGGACCACTACTGTTATAATGGCCCTCTCAGACATGCCCTCAGCCACGCAGAGAGCCACGATCACAAGTTATGCAGATGATACAAAAGTTTCACAGGCAATACGGAACCCTGAGGACACTAAACACCTGCAATGTGAGCTGGACGAAATATACAAGTGGGCTGAAAAGAATAGCATGCAGTTCAATGCTGAAAAGTTTCAAGCTTTATACTATCAGCATGCAAAACTGAATGCAATACCCAATGAATACACTGGGCCCGGAGGGATTGCAATCCCAGAGGCACAATCAGTGCGTGACCTGGGTATACACATGAGTGATGACGCGACCTTTCATGTACATGTTGCTAAACTGACAATGAAATGTAGACGGCTGGCTGGCTGGATTCTTAGAACCTTTAGAACAAGAGAACAAGAAACCATGATGGTCCTCTGGAAGACACTTGTCCGAAGCCACTTTGACTATTGCTCTCAGCTATGGTCACCATCCAGTGTCAAGTTGATCACAGAACTTGAGGCGATCCAACGAAGCTACACAAAGAAGATAGCCTCTATGCAGAATGTAAGCTACTGGGAAAGACTCAAGAGATTAAAATTATATTCCCTGGAGCGTAGGCGGGAAAGATATGCCATAATATACATCTGGAAGATCCTGGAGGGAAGTGTCCTGAACTTTGGCATCGAGAGTTACGCAAATGCCAGAACTGGGAGCCACTGCGTGGTGGTGCCTAGGACTCCAAACCTGCCATCAAGATGTAGGACAAGATTCTGTGATAGCCTGGGCTTTCGAGAGGCCCACAGCTCTTCAATATCCTCCCGAAGAACCTGAGAGACCTGCATGGGGTGGATACAGATGTCTTAAAATGAAGCTGGATCTCTTCCTGTCAGGTGTCCCAGATGAACCAACTTCACGGCAGGAGGGGCAGATGAGGGCAGCTGCATCGAACTCTCTCATGCACCAAATAGCAGTTGCTAGAAAGCCTCCATGAAGTGAAAACTAAGTAGCAACACCAAATGGCGGTGCCCCAGCATGGCCACAGCTCATAAGCTGAAACTAGAATCAATCAATCAATCAATCAATCATATATGTATATATATATATATATATATGTATATATATATAATATGTATATATATATATATATGTATATACATATATATATGTATATATATATGTATTATACATATTATATGTATATATATATGTATATATATTATGTATATATAATTTATATTATTGTTATATATATGTATAGATATATATATGTATATATATAGGTATATATATTATGTATATATATATGTATATATATATATGCATATATATATGCATATAATATGCATATATATATGTATATATATATAATAATATTATATATATATATATGCATATATATGTATATATTATGGATGTATATATATATATGTATATAGACTATATATGTATATATGTATGTATATATATATATATGTATATATATATATATATGTATATATATATATATGTATATATATATGTATGTATATATATTATGTATATATATATAATGTATATATATATATATAATATATATATATGTATATATATATATATATGTATATATATGTGTATATATATGTATATATATGTATATATATATGTATATATATGTATATATATGTATATATATGTATATATATATATATATATATATATGTATTATATTACATTATATATATATATATATGCCACAGAAACCAACCACTGAAAGGAAATGGGATGGACCACGCATCACCTGCCCCAAAACGGAGGTACGCAGATGTGGTGCGTACCACAACCACCAACGTGTTGTTGAAAGGGCAGCTGCTGAGCAGAATCTTTTTGTGCATGGCACAAAAGATTGTACAGCAGCTAACCTGGCTCCATCAGACTCAGGCTCGCAGATGGAACTGCCCACAGTTCACAAGACCGCCACAGCAGATGGACCCAGGGTGGACACCGCCGGCAACAGCATACACCTCACCTCGATGCTCCTACTGAACATCAGAGGACTACTAACACACAGTAACAGGACAAAGGTCCCATTCCTGAGAGACTTTGTCGCATGCAATCAAGCCTTATGCATAGCACTCACAGAAACGCATCTGAAACCGGACATAGCAGATGCGGAATTACACATACCACAGTATGTTGTACTACGGTCCGACAGGAAAGAAAGGAGTTATGGAGGAGTTGCTATGTACATCCGTGGGGACCTCACACCCCAGGTCCTTTTGTCATACTCAAACTCGGGTTTGGACACACTAATTGTACACATAAGGCAACTTGATGTAGTTGTGTGTGCTACATATCGCCCTCCAGATGCCCCAAGTCATATGGGCAAGTTTGAGACTGCCTTTAAAAATAGAAGAAGTTCTAATCACATTAGAACAACACATAAGTGTACTTCTCATGGGAGACTTCAATCTACCGAATGTCAGATGGCCCGAGGGCCTTTCTCTCCCAGGAATGACAAGATGTGAACGAGGACAGGCGAGGTCCCTCCTGAACCTCATCAACACCCTGTACATGGAGCAAGTAATACTCCAACCAACCAGAGCAGGTAACACACTGGATCTCTGCTTAACGAATAATATGGATCTCATCCATAATGTGAAAGTGACACCGACACTACTCTCGGATCACAACATGGTAGAGCTGACCATGTACGGGCCAAAAGAGAGCACGGACATGCAGCCTACAAGAAACCCTCAGAATCTTTCCAGCTTGAACTTCAATAAGGCAAACTGGAAACAAATTGAGAAAGAGATCCTCAAACAAAACTGGCCTGAATGTCTCTCCTCGCCGGACATCGACATGATACTTCAACAATTCATGTCTGTAATGCAAACCATATGCTACAAATGTGTCCAGAGAGAAAGGCCACTGTACACAAGAACAAAATCCCCAGAGAGAGGAAAATTTTAATGAGACGGCGTACAAAAATTTCAAATCGCCTAAACAAACAAATTGAAAGCAGTGAAAAGTCCCGCCTGAAAATAAAACTGTTGGAAATTGGAAAAATTGTCTGCAACTCTCCCATGAGAAGAAAAGAGCAGACAAAGAAGCCTGGGCTATAGACAACATAAAAACTAACCCCAGGCTTTCTACAGGTATGCCAAAGAAACAGCTGCGGTGCACTGTAGGATAGGGCCACTCCTTGAAAAGGATGGCACACTCACAGGAAAACCAATGAGAGTAAGTGAAATACTGAATGAACAATTCAAGAGTGTTTTCACTCCACCCCTTGGGCATTTCCAAATCAGCAATCCAACTGACTTCTTTACCACTGCAGATATAGAATCAGAGGCGGCGACGATAATTACATCGATATAAAGGAAGACGATGTTTGTAATAAAGCTATAGATGAAATGAAAAACAGACTCAGCTATTGGCCCCGATGGATTCCCGGCAATCCTCCTAAAAGTATGTAAGAGAGTCCTAGCAAGACCACTGCAGTTCCTCTTTCAGAGCTTCCTTGCAGCTGGCAAACTTCCAAGAAAACTGAAGGAAGGTAAAATATGCCTATTCATAAAGGAGGTTAGCAGAGCGGAGGCCAAGAACTACAGACCTATCTCTCTGACCTCACACATCAGCAAGGTCATGGAACGAATAGTCAGAAGGAAACTAATCACCTTCCTTGAAGAAAATGACTTGCTGCCTGACACCCAACATGGTTTCCGACCAGGAAGAAGCTGCTTAACTCAGCTCCTGCAGCACTATGACTGGGTGCTGAAACAACTGCTCAACCACTCAAATGTGGAAGTCATATATCTCGACTTTGCAAAGGCCTTCGATAAAGTCGATCATGGAATGATATGTCACAAACTGCGTGATTGGCATAGTTGGAAAACTAGGAGAATGGCTCCATGACTTTCTGAAGAATAGAAGTCAGGTGGTAGCAGCCAATGGGGCCACTTCCATTAGCACGCAATAGTGAGCGGTGTTCCGCAGGGCACTGTTTGGGACCACTACTGTTCATAATGGCCCTCTAGACATGCCTTCGCTACGCAGAGAGCCACGATCACAAGTTATGCAGATGATACAAAAGTTTCACAGGCAATACAGAACCCTGAGGACACTAGCACCTGCAATGTGAGCTGGACGAAACATACAAGTGGGCTGAAAAGAATAGCATGCAGTTCAATGCTGAAAAGTTTCAAGCTTTATACTATCAGCATGCAAAACTGAATGCAATACCCAATCAATACACTGGACCCGGAGGGATTGCAATCCCAGAGGCACAATCAGTGCGTGACCTGGGTATTCACATGAGTGATGACGCAACCTTTCATGTACATGTTGCTAAACTGACAATGAAATGTAGACGGCTGGCTGGCTGGATTCTTAGAACCTTTAGAACAAGAGAACAAGAAACCATGATGGTCCTCTGGAAGACACTTGTCCTAAGCCACTTTGACTATTGCTCTCAGCTATGGTCACCAACCAGTGTCAAGTTGATCACAGAACTTGAGGCGATCCAACGAAGCTACACAAAGAAGATAGCCTCTGTGCAGCATATGAGCTACTGGGAGAGACTCAAGAGATTAAAGCTCTATTCCCTGGAGCGTAGACGAGAAAGATATGCCATAATATATATCTGGAAGATCCTGGAAGGTCTTGTCCCAGACTTTGGCATCGAGAGTCACACAAATGCCAGAACCGGACGCCACTGCGTAGTACCAAGGACTCCAAATTTGCCATCAAGATGTAGGACAAGATATTGTGATAGCCTGGGCTTCAGAGGCCCACGGCTCTTCAATATCCTCCCGAAGAACCTGAGGGACCTGCATGGTGTAGATGCGGATGTCTTTAAAGTAGGACTGGATCTCTTCCTGTCAGGTGTCCCGGATGAACCAACTTCACGGCAGGAGGTGCAGATGAGGGCAGCTGCATTGAACTCTCTCATGCATCAGATGGCGTTTGCTAAAAAGCATCCGTGAGGTAAAACCGTGTAGCAAACCAAATGGCGCTGCCCCAGCATGGCCACAGCTCATTAGCTGAAACTGGAAAAATCAAATGAAAACAATCAATATCATATATATATATATAATATATATGTATATATATATATATATATAATTATATATATATATGTATATATATTATATATATATATTATATGTATATATATGTATATATATATAATGTATATATATATATATATATATATATATTATATATATATATATATATATATATGCAAAAAGCAAAAAGATTCAAGTTAATTAAATGAATTTACTTGAATATGGTACCTAACTTAGATGCACCAAAAAAAGCTATACTGTTTAACAATACAGTAATGTGGGGTGATTATAAGCGAGAAAGAAGCAACAAGAATGGATAGGTTTTTAGTTACAATCGTTTCATACAAGAACAGGCTTTATTAAAAGTTGTAAAAATTACAGCATATAAACGTGTCCCGTACTCATCAGCTAAAATACATGTGAGTTCTCTAGACATCCTAGTGGTTGAGGCTATACCATGAAGTAATGTAGATAATTAAGTAACATAAACAGATTTCCAAAGTTCATTAAAGTTCTTTAAAGATGATGTACAGTCTTATCACAGAATTTTAAAAAAGTTTTAATAGCATCACAGAGAAGGTGACCTAATCCATAGAGCACATATGAATTTCCAGAGATATGATGAGGGATTACATACTCACAGAAGACAAATTTATCCATTGTTAATCACAACGAGGTGGGTCACAATTCCTGCTTATTAGCATTACAGAGAGGGTGAATTAATCCTTTGTATAGATGCACAATTTCCAATGGTGTAGATGTAAGTTTCCAGAGAAATGAAGAGGAATTTCATATTCACAGGCGATAAATTTATCAATGGTTGAACACAATGAGGTAGGTATCAATTCTTGCTATATGATTAGGTATTTGCCACATTAATCACATTACTGCTATTTACAAGAGGCTGTAGCTATTTAACTTTTAAAGGCTGAAGGGCTTTCTAGAGAGGCAAAGAATAGAAAGGGAAGGGAATAGAAGAAAAGAAAGAAAATAAAGGAGGAGGGAGCAAAAAAGGGGGGGGAAGGGGACTAAAAGAGAAGAGAAAAGGAAAAAGAGAATAAGAAGAAGAAAAAGAAAAAAAGAGGAAAGAGAAGAAATAGGGAAAGAAGGGAAAAAAAGAAAAAGAAAAAAAGAGGGTTCTAGTTATACAGAAGAATTAGTAGACGGCAAGTCTGGTTTTAATTTACAGGCATCTAGGAACTAGAGGAGAATATTATTCTTTGGCCAGTAAAACAGCTAATTTATTGCTGTTGAAATCAGCTATGAATTTAAAGAGAATCTAAAGAGATAACACAGTCAGGGGTTTAGGGGTCAGATGCTAAAATCAATTTGAAGATAGAATTTGAAGATAAATTATGGACTAGAGCAGATACACCTAATTTTTTTGATATACCAATGGGTTCCAGTGATTCGGCTGAGGTAACCAACCTAGTGGGCACATATCTATTAAAATGCATAAGCAAGGATATACCAGAAATACAGGGGGCTCTATATAGGGATGATGCTCTGTTTGTTATCCCTAGTAATAATAAATCTGTTATAGAAAGGATTAGAAAGAAAATTAATAAGTTCTTTAAGGATTTCAACCTCAGTATAACGTATGAACCGGGCACTAAAATAGTTAACTTCCTAGATATTACGCTAGCCTTAACTCCAAGCTACATTACCCATTTAGAAAGGAAGGCGAAATCACGAATTACGTAAATAAATTATCAAATCATTCCCCAATATAATAGAATCTTTAGTAAGAAATATTTCATTAAGAATTTCAAAATTATCATCCAATAAGGATATATTTAACTCCCATTCTGAGCATTATAATGAGGCGTTAACTAAGGCTGGATACAACTAAAAGATTACATTCGTTGATAAGGGGAACTCACGTATTCCTAATAATGAAGTTATCAGTAATCACGTAAGCAGCAATACAGACCAAGCCCGAAATAAAAGTAGAATTAAATAATGGTAACGCTAATTAGCGTACAGGCCAACAATTCAAATAGAAGCATTGACCAGAACATAGGTAACTCGGATAAATGAAGTAGATAAACCTAAGATGCACACAAATAAAAATAAAAATAATGGTAATAAATACAATAACTCTGGTGAGATGAATAGTAGTAATTCTACGAACCCTAAATTTAATAAAAAAGATATATTATGGCTGAATATCCCTTTCAACTGTGCGATACATTGGATATACAGAACAAATTCAAGTAATTCTGGAAAAAAAATTTCCCTATCTCTCATAGATATCATAGAATTATATCTAGGAAAACAGTTAGGATTTCTTATTCAACCCTCCCAAATATGTCCACTTTAATAGCTAAGATTAATAATAAAAACATTAAACTAGCCAGGAAAGATAGAAATAAAAATAATAATATCAGCATGAATACCAATAGCATTATAATAATACTACCAACAATAAAAACAGCAATAGTAACTATCAAAACATAGGTGAAAATTAGTATCCACAGAATGACTAATAACATTAACATTAATAGTAATAATAACAATGCCGATATTAATAGAAGTAATATGTTATAATAGAAATAATAATATAAATATAAGGCTAATGGAGAAAATAAGGAGAATGAAAATATCAGTGATATTTATAACAGCAATATGCAGTCGGATAAAAAGACTAACAATAATAGTAACATTACAATATATAAGCAATCATGGTAGGACTTTAGACCTAAATGATGAAGCTGAAGGATCAATAAATAATAGCAATACTTTAGATATCAGCACCAACTATAGAAATGATAATCAAAATAATAGGAACCTAAGACATCTACCCAAGAATAATCCAAAGCCTGAAGTTGCTCCTCCTGTGTGTAAGTGTAGAATAAAATCAAAATGCCCGGCACCTGGTCTATGTGGGGAAAAATAATGTAATCTATAAATGTACCATATCCACGGAGAATAACAAATATCTTTACGTTGGATGTACAATTAATTTTCTAGCCAGAGTGAGAATCACATCTCGTCTTTAAATTACGTTATAAAGCTGGTACCACCACACTTTCAAACAAAATCTGGGAACTCAAAAATAATAATAAAAATTATAACCTTAATTGGGA
>NC_043015.1:27350926-27368426 GCF_006345805.1 Octopus sinensis
GGACAAGTGTCTTCCAGAGGACCATCATGGTTTCTTGTTCTCTTGTTCTGAAGGTTCTAAGAACCAAGCCAGCCGTCTACATTTCATTGTCAGTTTAGCAACATGTACATGAAAGGTCGCGTCATCACTCATGTGAGTACCAGGTCACGCACTGATTGTGCCTCTGGGATGCAATCCCTCCGGGTCCAGTGTATTTCATTGGGTATTGCATTCAGTTTTGCATGCTGACTGGATGGATTCTTAGAGCTTTTAGAACAAGAGACCAGGAAACCATGATGGTCCTCTGGAGGACACTTGTCCTAAGCCACTTTGACTATTGCTCTCAGTTATGGTCACCAACCAGTGTCAGATTAATCACAGAACTTGAGGCGATCCAACGAAGCTACACAAAGAAGATAGCCTCTATGCAGTATATAATCTATTGGCAAAGACTCGAGAGATTAAGACTCTATTCCTTAGAGTGTAGGCGAAAAAGATATGCCATAATATACATCTGGAAGATCCTCGATGGACTTGTCCCAAACTGTGGCATCGAGAGTTACACAAATACCAGAACTGAGCGCCACTGCATAGTGCCAAGGACTCCAAATTTGCCACCAAGATGTAGGACAAGATACCGAGATAGCTCGGGCTTCAGAGGTTCACAGCTCTTCAATATATCCTCCCGAAGGACCTGAGACCTGCATGGTGTAGATGTGGATGCCTTTAAAGTAGGACTGGATCTCTTCCTGTCAGGTGTCCCAGATGAACCAACTTCACGGCAGGAGGTGCAGATGAGGGCAGCTGCATCAAACTCTCTCATACACCAAATGTCAATTGCTAAAAAGCATTCGTGAAGTAAAATCATGTAGCGACACCGAATGGCATGGCCACAGCTCGTGAGCTGAAACTAGATAGAATAAAAAAATTAAAAATCTATATATATATGCACATATATATATATATACATATATAATATATATATGTATATATATATACAATATATATATATGTATATATATGCATAATATATATATATATGCATATATATATATATCATCATCATCATCATCGTCGTATATATACGTCTATCTCCAATGCATATATATATATATATATGCATATATATATTATATATATGCAGATATATATATATATATATGCATATATATATATATATGCATATATATATATATATATATATATATGCATATATATATAATGCATATATGCATATATATATATATGCATATGATATATATATATGCATATGCATATATATATATATGCATATGCATATATATATATATGCATATATATATATATGCATAATATATATATATAGCATATATATATATATATATTGCATAGGCATATATATTATATATATGCATATATATGCATATATATGCTATATATATATGCATAGTGCATATATATATGATATATATATATATGCATATGCATGATATATATATATATGCATATATATATAGGCATATGCATTATATATCTATATATGCATATATATATATATATGCATATTATATATATATATGCATATATATATATATATGGCATATATATATATGCATATATATATATTATGCATATATATATATATGCATATATATATATAGTATTATATTATATATGCATATATATATTATATATGCATATGCATATATATATATATATGCATTAGGCATATTATATATGATATAATATATATATGCATATGCCATAATATATATGCATATATATATATATGCATAGCATATGCATATATATATATGCATATATATATATATATATATATATAGATGCATATAATATATATATGATGCATATATATAGATATATGCAATATATATATATATAAATGCGTGTATATATATATATATATGGTGTATATATATATATATGCGTGATATACTATTATATATATGCATATATATATTATGTATATATATATATATATATGAAATATCTATAGGTATATATATACATATATATATATATATATTGTGTGTGCTTATATATATACACAACGTCCTTTATATCTTTATATACTTATTTTTTACATCTTTACTTTTTTTATTATATTACTTTACTCTTTTCTCTTTTACTCGTTTCAGTCATTTGACTGCGGCCATGCTGGAAGCACCGCCTAAATCGAAACTCGACCCCGGGACTTATTCTTTTGTAAGCCCAGTACTTATTCTATCGGTCTCTTTTGCCGAACCGCTAAGAAACGGGGACATAAACACACCAGCATCGGTTGTCAAGCAATGCTAGGGAGACAATCACAGACACACGCATATATATATGTATACATATATACGACGGGCTTCTTTCAGTTTCCGTCTACCAAATCCACTCACAAGGCTTTGGTCGGCCCGAGGCTATAGCAAAAGACACCTGCCCAAGGTGCCACGCAGTGGGACTGAACCCGGAACTATGTGGTTGGTAAACAAGCTACTTACCACACAGCCACTCCTGCGCCTATTGTATATTTATTATTATCCTTCATAATTATGTTTAAATTTATATATATATTTTTTTCTTTTTTGCGATCCCAACTTCATTAAAGTTTCACCGCCTTCCCCTCCTTTCCTCTTTCTCTCAACATCCAATTCCTTCCCATATATGAAGTAATCTACCCAGTATTCATTCTTTATCGAGTGAAGAAAAGGTATGGATGATTTGTTTTGGAGTCTCTGGACTGGCTTCTGTGCCGGTGGCATGTAAAAAGCACCAACTGATCGTGCCCGCTGCAAGTCCCCCTGGCACCTGTGACGGCGGCACAAAAAAAGCACCCACTATGCTCATAGAGTGGTTGGCGTTAGGAAGGGCATCTACCTGTAGAAACACTGCCAGATCAGACTGGAGCCTGGTGCAGCCTCCTGGCTTCCCAGACCCCTGTGAAACTGACCAACCCGTGCTAGCACGGAAAACGGACGTTAAATGATGATGATGATGATTCTCCCTCTTTGTTTCTCTCTCACTTTCCCCACTCTCTTACTCTTCCTTTCTCTCGGACTCTCCCTCGCTTTCTCTTCTCTATCTTTATTATCTCTCTCCCCATTATAAACAACAAAAGATTGAGTAAGTTGAGAAATAAAATATTTAGAAAGATCAATCATAAATATCAGGCAGTAACAATGGAAAGGTCTGCTTCAAGGCAGACAGCAAAACACTAACATTTAAAAGGGACAGACGAACTTGCGAGCTGAATTAAAATAATAAAATATTGGAAACCAAAGTTTGAAGGGATAGAATCTGAGGATAGTAGAGTCACCATGGCTGGCATTTCTTAACGACGGACAGCAATGTTTTAACAGTTTAACGGCTGGTGTAAAATTTTGCACTTGATGTAAAAGAAAATCCCTAAACACCAAGTTCTGAAGTGATTCTTTCTCATGACAGTAGACTCACCATGGCAAGCATTCAAAACTTCTTCATCATGGACGGCAACACATTGACGATTAAAAGGCTGGCGCAAATTTTTTTAGCTTGATGTAACAGAGAATTCCTAAACACCCGCTCCTTTAACATTTTGGTTAATATAACCCGATTTCATTTGGGTCTACTGGGGCCACATTTTATAAGATGAGGAATTTTGTCCTAGAGGTCACGCCATTCATTTGAGGGAAAAAAATAGTTGTCATGCAAACTTGCGAGCATAGGTCTGCATATTTTCAGCTCAACCGACCACATAATGCACACATTATATATATGTATATATGTGTGTGTGTGTTGGAGTCTCTCTCATACGTGAGCGTTGACGCTGAATTCAACTGGTAAGCAGGTAACCTTGTCTTTGTTGAAATAGTTGTGAGCTGCTGGAGTTATTTCTCTGACGGGTAATAGGAATTTCCATATCCTCCGAGAAAATTAACTGTTGACCCAGACAATTAGAATTAATTTTAATAAAAGCATTAATTTAAGAAAAAATAATAAAGTAGTAAAAAATGAAAATTTAGCACGAAAAATTTGCAGGGTTCTAAATAAATGTTAAAATGTAATAGATACGAAAAACCTACGTTATCACCAGAACACGAACGCTGGTTGGTGTGTTCTGTTTGTATTTGCTCCATCGGCGCGTTGACAGGCAGACAATAGTATGCGATGGCAGTGACAATGATAATTCTCTCTATGAATGCAGAGAGATACATAAAAGAAGGCCGTTTGAAGAGGTGAAAGTAATGGGAATGTATGAAATAGAGTGAGTGAAAAAGTGCTGGGAAGAGAGGAAATAGCGAGAGTGAGTTGAGGAAGACAGATACATTAAAGAACAGGAGTGGACTTGTCAAAGTGGGTTTTTGGCCCTAGCAACGACACCTTTTAAGATAGGGATTTCTAAGGTAGCCCACGGGCATCGTCACCTCATTTTACATGTCCCTGTAAATTTTGGAGTGAATCCAACGGGATGTAGTGGCCTTGAAAGTGATCCAAGCGGTAAAAATGCATTTCAGTTTTATATATAGAGAAGATATGCATATATATATATATATATATATATAATTTAAAAATAGGATTAAATCTTTATAAGAATTTATCAAGTAGTTAGCATGAAAAATATATACATTTCTATGTAAGAAATGAACCATGGCTCATACACACACCAGCTTCACACTTATTTACTCATCCATATGCACACTCACACATATACACATACATACATACACACAAACACAAATACATAAAACACATATCACTCCACACAGCACCTACACTAGGTTACTTGCACACATGCACACACACACAGGTCCATTTTTTTGCACACACACACACACACACACACATAAATAATATATATGGTGGGAGAGTATGTTTGTGTCTTCTTGTCTTCACATCACATAGTGGTAAAAAGAGGGTCTCTGTGTCATACGAGCAGTGTCATTCATTTCACATTTCCAGTATCCTGCGAGAACATGTCTTTTCATGGGAAAATATCACCTTGCTTAGTGACAGGAAGGGCATCCAGCCATAGAAAACCAGGCCTCAGTCAGCACTGGTGTTGTTTCTATGGTTGCATGCCCTTCCTAAAGCCAACCACTTTACTGTGTGTATTGAGTGCTTTATTTTTTTCATGACAACAGCAATATGAGGCCATCAAGTAACTTGCAAGACCAGAAAAGAAACAGAAAGAAAAATTCCCCTTGACTGAATGGAGTGGAGGGATAGGAAGAGAGAGAGAGGAGGAGTGGTTTTATGACAGGTGTTGAAGGCAAAAGTATTGTAGAAGAACAAGCACAGGTATCTTCTTCAATGGAGATACATAGCTTCCCTGCATGATATGAAGGAGGGTGAGAGTAGCTGGAAAGGAAAAAGTGGTTGTAACAGCATACTGGAGCATATTTTCAAAGTACAATGTAACAATCAGAAGGAAATGAAACACCAGTAGCATGGAATTTTTGTAAGGAAAACAAGTGAACTTACAGAACTGATATCATGAAAAATTAATTTAATTTGATTTATTTCAATTTAATTTTTGCTGTATTTCTGTATGATAAATTGTCTTTACAAATGACTGAAAATTAAATTAAAAAAAAAAAAAAAACTGGCACTTCATTACTTACAATGATCAGGGTCACAGTTGATCCAATCAATGGAATAACCTGCTTGTGAAATTAACGTGCAAGTGGTTGAGCACTCCACAGACATGTCTACCATTAACGTAGTTCTCAGGGAGATTCAGCATGACACAGAATGTGACAAAACTGGTCCCTTTGAATTACTGGTACAATGTAAAAAGTTTCTTGCTCAAGGACACAGTGCACCAGTGGGTATTGAACTCATGACATTACAATTGTAAGCCAAATACCCAAACCACTTGGCCATGGCAGATATAGACACTCACATAAAAGTTTCTGCACACCCATATATATATATATATATATACACACACACGAGAACATGTTTGCATCTACCAAATCCACTCACAAGGCTTTAGTTAGGCCAAGGCAAGAGAAGAAGAGACTGACCCAAGGTGCCACACAGTGGGACTGAACCTGGAACAATGCGGTTGGGAAGCAAACTTCATACCACACAGCCATATATATATATATACTTATTCAGAAATATATATGCATGAATATGACAATATACATTATACAACCACTTATGCATATAATGCATATGCTATAAAATTAGGACACAGCATGTGTGTGTGTGTATTTGTGTGTATAAACATATGTACACAGCATCTATACTATACATACACGTATGTTTTATATAGAAATAAAAATTTCAGGAAATTCATAATGGCATGTTGGTCATGGTAGGGAAGATGGTGAATGGGTGGCAATCATAAATATTAACTTTATTGTTCATTGTATTTGTAGCTAATGGCAAAGAAGTGGTGAAGTGGTGAGAAGACAAAGAGCCTTCTACATTTTTTTTACAACAATCTTCTAACACCTTTTTGTTGTTGTTAGTGTTGTTATTGTTGTGGAATATGTTATTATTTTGGTCACATTGTTGTTGCTGCTAAGTTTTGTTTTGTTTTTTGTTTCTTTGCCATGAGATGAGTTACCAACTCATTAGCAACAACTTGCTGCTGTTGCTAATATGAATATTTTACTCATTATAATTGTTTGAGTTGCTACTCTTCTTCTTGTTGGTGGTGGTAGTGGTGTTATTACAGTTCATCACCATAAGAGGGAGTTGCTAGTATTGCTATTAATTTCTTTCACAAGAATAATATCACGTTCTATGATATAGAGATGTATACTATAAGTATAGATATATGTATATGTATATATGTGTGTGTGTGTATGTGTGTGTGTGTGCAAGTGTATTCATCCTCATCGTCATCGTTGTCATTTAACATCTGCTTTACATGCTGGCATGGGTTGGACGGTTTGACAGAGGACTGGCAAGCCAGAAGGCTGCACCAGGCTCCAATCTGATCTGGCAAATTTCTACAGCTTGATGCCATTCCCAACGCCAACCACTCTGAGAGTGTAGTGGGTACTTTTACATGTCACAGGCACGAGGGCCAGTCAGGCCGTGTTGGCATTGGCCACACTCAAATGGTGCACAGGAGCCTGTCCGGCAGCACTGACAATGATCATGCTCGAATGGTGTTTTTTTACATGCCACCGGCATGGGAGGCAGTCAGGCGATGCTGGCAGCAATCATACTCGAATGGTACTGTCATTGGCCACAACAGCGATTTCACTTGCCTCAACAGGTCTTCGCAAGCATAGTTTATTGTCCAATGTTTGAAGGGTACTCTTAAATGGTCTGGTTATACAGCACTGGCATAGGTCACAGTTAGGGGTCTCACTTAGCTTGCCGGGTCTTCTCAAGCACAGCATATCTCCAAAGGTCTCTGTCACTTGTCATTGCCTCAGTAAGGCTCAATGTTTCAAAGGTCATGGTTCACCACCTCATCACAAGTCTTCCTCTTCCACAGGTTCCCTACCTGCTAGGGGGTGACACTTTTTCACACAGCTGTCCTCATCCATTTCGCAATACATGACCATACCAGCGCAGTCGTCTCTCTTGCACACCACATCTGATGCTTCTTATGTCCAACTTTTCTCTCAGGGTGCTTACACTCTGTCATGTATGCACACTGACATTACACATCCAGCAGAGCATACTGACTTCATTCCTTGCGAGCTTACGCATGTCCTCAGCAGTCGCAGCCCATGTTTCACCGCCGTGTAGCATGGCTGTTCGTACACATGCATCATACAGTCTACCTTTTACTCTGAGCGAGAAGACCTTTGTCACCAGCAGAGGTAAGAGCTCTCTGAACTTTGCCCAGGCTATTCTTATTCTAGCAACTACACTGTCAGTGCACCCTCCCCTGCTACTGACTTGGTCACCTAGGTAACAGAAGCTATCAACTACTTCTAGTTTTCCTCCCTGGAATGTGGCGGAAGTTGTTCTCTGCACATTTTCAGTGTTTATTGCTCCTGAGCATCTGCCACATACAAAAACTATCTTCCCAGTTAGCCTTCCTTTGATATTGCTGTACCTCTTATGTGTCCATAGCTTACACTGGGTACATCTTATAGAGTTTCAACCTACACCTTTTCTACTGATCAAGCAGGGCCATCTACCTGAAGGCATTTGTGGTTTGTCTGCCTTCCTACTTATTAGGACTTTGATTTTTGCTAGGTTGATTTTAAGGCCCTTCAATTCTAATCTTAGCTTCCACACCTGAAACTTCTCCTCTAGTTCTGATAGTGACTCAGCAAATAGAGCAAGGTCATCAGCATAGAGGAGCTCCCAGGGGCATCCTGTCTTGAATTCCTCTTTTATTGCCTAGAGGACTATGATGAATAAGGGGGGAGGGCTGAGGACTGATCCTTGCTGTCCATCAGGTAGCCTTGGCTGAGGGGCATAGGCTGAGATAATGGTTGCTAACCCATGATGCAGCACTAATCTAATCTTAAATATTCTATCGCAGACTCTAACTGCCTCGATTACCTTGTCAACCCATTTCTCCACAAGAAGTATACCTATGCCCCCGACTCTGTCAGTATTCCCTGCCCAGAAAATTTTATACCTATGTTCTTTGTGAGGAACCTAGCAGAACCTCCTCTCCACCTTACTTCTTAGATGCAGCACAAATCTACATGTCTCCATTCAAGCATCTCAACAATCTCACCAGACCTATCTTTCAGTGTACCCACATTAAGTGTGCCAACCCTGAAGGTGTGGGAGGTGTGGGCCCGTGAAACCCTGGGATGGGGGACAGTAGCATCATGTACCTGAAAAGAAAGGTCACATTTGGCATAACTCATGTACATACAAGACTTCAACCTGCATACACCACACCATCATTTTTATGCGTTACATGATCTGTTTTGTATCTGTTTTCCATGCTGGCATGGGTTGGACGGTTTGACTAGAACTGGTAAGCCAGAGAGATGCACTAGGATCCAGTCTGATGTTGGCTTGGTTTCTACAGCTGGATGCCCTTCCTAATACCAATGACACAAAGAGTGTGTCACCATTATGGGTGCCCCTTATGTGTCACCATGATGAGTGCCTTTTATGTCACCAGTACATCCACAACTACGGTTTCACTTTTCTCTTGCACACCATATCTGATGCCTCTTATGCCCAATTTTTTCTCTCAAAACGCTTACACTCTATTGAACATGGACACTAACACTGCACATCCAGCAAAGCATTCTAACCACATTTCTTTCAAGCCTTCGCATGTTCTCTGCAGTCACAGCCCATGTTTTACTGTTATGTAGCATGGCTATCCACACACAGGCATCATATAATTTGCCTTTTACTTTGAGGGAGAGGCGCTTTGTTACCAACAAGGTAGAAGCTCTCTGAACTTTGCGCAGCCTATTCTTATTCTAGCAGCTATGCTCTGGCAGCATCCACCTCCAATGCTGACATGGTCACCTAGATAATGGAAGCTATCAACTACTTCAAAGTATCCTCCCTGGCATTTGACAAAGTCTATTTTCTGTATATTTCTAGTGTTTATTGTACCTATAAATCTATTGCATACAAACACTACTTTCCCTGTTAACCTTCATCTGATATTGCTGCACCTCTTATGTGTCCATAGCTTGCACCAGGCACATTTATGGAGTTTCTATCTACGCCTTTTCTCTGTATGTGTGTGTGTATGTATATATACACACATACACACATCTTTTAAATTTGTTAATGGGAAATGTTTTGAATATGCAAATAAAGCTCTAATTCCATTATACTGGCCACAGTCTAAAGATGCTGACTTGTGAACCAGATTTTAAGCATTGCATTGAGTTGTACTAATATAATGTAGGATCATCATCATCATCGTTTAACAGCCGCTTTCCATGCTGGCATGGGTTGGACGGTTTGACTGAGGACTGGTGAGCCAAAGGCTGCACCAGGCTCAATCTGATCTGGCAAAGTTTCTATAGCTGGATGCCCTTCCTAATGCCAACCACTCTGAGAGTGTAGTGGGTGCCACCAGCACAAGGGCCACTCAGGTGGTTCTGTCAACAACCACGTTTAAAAGGTGTTTTTTACGTGCTACCTGCACGGGAACCAATCCGGCAGCACTGGCAGCGACCACATTATAATGTTTTTCACATGCCACCTGTGCCGGTAAGGCAATGCTAGCAACGATCACACACGAATGGTGCTTTTAACGTGGACAATAATCCTGGATGGAATTTATGAACATTTAATGCATTGCTACATGTGTTTCCACAAATCATGTCTTTTAAGATCATCATCATCATCGTTTAACGTCCGCTTTCCATGCTAGCATGGGTTGGACGGTTCAACTGGGGTCTGGCAAGCCCGAAGGTTGCACCAGGCCAGTCAGATCTGGCAGTGTTTCTACAGTCTTTATTCCTGGGATGCCTACAGTGTAGTCTGTAGTAAGTGTAGGCATCGGGAGTTGATCATTTTCGTGGATTCATTTTGTTCAGGTGTCATAACATTAATGGATGTTTAACAGAGGAAATGTTTATCCCTTTTGATCTTCACACTGGTCAATGAGAAAAAGAAAAAACAATAACCCATCCAAAAATAAAAAAGTATCAACTAAATAGAGAAATATAAATTTGCTTGGAAAGAGGTGGGGGTTGGTACCTGAAGGTCATCTGGGCATAGAATCTATACCTAACAAATTCCATCTGACCCATGGAAGCATGGTAAAGGAGATGTTGAAATGAAGATGATGATGATGATAATGAGACAGTTGTAGTTGTGATATTCATTATCTTTAGCATCTATCTCGGCTTTTAGGTATTAATCAAATGCATCACAAATAGTCTTTCCTAACCTTTTCACTCCCTGGTTTGTTAGTTCTTAATTATTCATGAACCTGTGTCAGGTCTAAATTCTTTATATAACATGATATGAAAAATTCTTAATCAGTTTTGTATTTTCACAAATGTTTTGGCATCTTTTTTTCGAATCTCAGTCATATCTCAGTTTCTCTAAATCTATGAACTGTGGAAAACAAACATTAAATGATGATGATGACCAACCCATGCCAGCATGGAAAACAGATGATAATGATGATGTCTGTAGCAGTATTTTTAGCTATTTATTACCTGCAACATAAAATTTGAGACCATATACAAACAAAAATGATTGTCCTTCCATAGAATTTGTATATAAGTCCTGTCAGGTTTAACACATTTGTTGGCAGTGTTAACACCAAACTGATAGAAGTGCAGAGAGGGAGTCTCCCTGCAATATTCCATTTTTAATAGAAATGGAATTAGCTTTTTTTATAGTTTTCTCTCTTGTCTGTATGTGCAGAATTATTGTTGTTATTATTATTATTATTATTATTATTATTATTGAGTGAGAGAGCAGCACATGCCATCAAAGTGATACTGGGATAAAATATACGAAGCCCAGTATACCCATCATGACTACCCGTCTGATAAGGGTACACTAGGCACATGCATCACAACCATATATGCGCGACATGGTGATCTCATA
The DNA here is from genome assembly GCF_006345805.1 of Octopus sinensis. Taxonomy (NCBI): domain Eukaryota; kingdom Metazoa; phylum Mollusca; class Cephalopoda; order Octopoda; family Octopodidae; genus Octopus; species Octopus sinensis. Next base: position 27,362,351 of record NC_043015.1, read on the forward strand.
TCAAGATAAACAGCACATGACCTTGCAGATGGGGCCCAGTTAGAATTTTCTTCTGGTCGAGTAACCCATCCCACTCAAAAGGTCCCTGAATAAGGGTTGTTTAAGGATGTCGAACAAAACACCCATGTTTCCAGAGGTGAATTATTCAAACCCCAAAGAATCCCTCTCAACACATGGCTATGATGCTCCCCTACTACTTCTGCTCATGATCAGAGATGCACATATCATCAGCCACTAAGGGACATGCTCAACTGGTTAAGGTCAAATTTATAAGTACCAGTTACACACTGGTGTCAACATAAGTAACTCATTCCCTCTCCCAAAATTGCTACCCTTGTGGCAAAATTTGAAACCATTATTATTATTATTAATATCATCATTAAGCAAAGTGACAGAGTTAGCATGTCTGCAAAAGTATTTGGCAGTATTTTTTCCAGTTCTTTCCATTCTGAGTTCAAATTCTGCTGAGGTCCACTTTGCCCTTCATCTTTCTAGCAGCTGATAAAGTAAAGTATCAGACATGTACTAGGGCTGCTGATATTATAATTTAACCCCACTTCCCTCAAAATTGCTGGCCTTGTGCCTAAATCAGAAATCAACATCCACCTCATCATCATTACTAGTTTTGTTATTATTATTATTATTATTATTATTATCATCATCAGTAGTAGTAGTGTTATCACGTCTTTGATCAGGATAAAACTGTGTCCATGTTGCTGCTGCTGCCTTCTGATATTGTTGCTATTGATGTTATGAGGTTTCTTCTTTCTTATTTTTTAAAAATTTCATTTTACTTTATTTTTTGGCTGAATACATTTAATCAACATCAACAACCAACGATTGCACACTGCATATAACAACTCACAAAAATACACCTGAAGGTACTCTCTTTTACTTCCCTGTTTATGCATATATATATATATACCGGAGTAAACACATAAATGTGAAACAAGGTGGAAAAAAGAGTACTCAAATACCAGTGGTAGAGTAATATGCTTTATTTAAAGCAGCAGAAAATTCAACAAAATCTGTTACTCTGAGTTTCTCGTTGCCGTTCAGCAAAAACTGTCTGATGAATGGCAACGAGAAACTCAGAGTAACAGATTTTGTTGAATTTTCTGCTGCTTTAAATAAAGTATATATATATATATATATATACGAGAACTATAATAAACAGGAGTTTACATTGTGTGTGTGTGTGTGTGCGTGTGTTGGGCATAGGAAGAAGATACAGATAAAAAAGATTTTATATGTATGTATGTATATTCTTTCTTTTTAAACATACCTTTATTTATCGCTTCTTTGATCAAAATATTTGTAAATATTTCTGTTTCTAATTGCTTTTGCAGACCTCCACCCCACCATAGACATAAATCTTACATAACAACAACAACAAGCTGTTAAAAATATACTAAACCACTCATCTCCCACACCTCCATCCCTGCTAGTCAACCTATCTGCTTTTTTGTGTCTCTCTCTCAAAAAACAAAAACAAAAAAAGTAAAAAAACACCCTTATGTTTACTACTTTGATCAAAATAAGAAATTTTGAAGAATAATATATCATCAAACTAATATGCAAAACTGGTCTATTCTCACACTTTCCTCTCTCTCTCTCTCTCTCTCTCTCTTTGTATATATATGTGTGTGTGTGTGTGTGTCTCTGTCTTTTCAAAAATACCATTATTCCTTACTGCTTTAGCTCTGTGTGTGTGGCTTAGAAGTTTGCTTTGCAATCAAGTGCTTTTGGGTTTGATCCCCACTTTGTGACACCTTGAACAAGTTTCTTTGTTTTAGCTTCAGGTCAACCAAAATCATGCGAGTAGAATTTAGGAGACAAAAGATTCTGCAGAAGCATGTCATGTGTGTATATATGTATTTATATACACACACACACACATAACATACTCATGCAGTTTATGTTGTATTTCTTTATGTCCTTAAGTTAACAGTCTGGCTGACAGAGAAGGATGAAATAAGTAACAAACTCAAATGTTGGAATTAATAGGATTGACTAAATCCTTGAAAGCAGAGTGCTAGCATGGCTACAGTCTAATGACTGAAACCTGTAAGTGAATAGAAGGCTATAGATATATATATATATGTATATATATATATATATTAGAAAAAATGAGGTAATCAGATCGGATGGTTCATATTTATAGATATTTATTTATATATTACATTTTTTACATATATATATCATATCATTCAGATCATATCATTCGGATTAGCGCTTTCTCCCAATCAAGTGGGCTTTTCAAATCCCACTCGAAAAGCCCACTCGATTGGGAGAAAGCGCTAATCTGAATGATATGATCTGAATGATAGCCACTAACCTGCTGAAAGCCACCAACCTGCTGAAAGCCACTAACCTGCTGAAAGCCACCAACCTGCTGAAAGCCACTGACCAGATCTGTGGCTGGTGCAAAGTCCCCACAAGACCCAAAATAACATGGTGGTGGAACAATACTGTTGACAGGGCTATTAGACAAAAGAAACAGGCTTGGAAGAACTGGAAGAACTGTGGTAGCAGGGAAGTGTATCAGACTGCAAGAAGGGAAGCTAGGAGGCAGGTTTATTTAGCCAGAGGGGAAGCAGATAGGAAAAAATTTGCCAATGTCCTGCGCCGTGAGGATGAAAGACTTGAGGTATTTCGTATAGCAAGACAGTGTGTGAGAGAGAATCGTAACGTGGTAGGAGAAAAATGTGTTCGCACGGATGACGGCTCACTTGCGCTAAATGAGGATGCAAAGAGAGAGGTTTGGAGAAGCCACTATGAAAGGTTGCTGAATGAGGAAAATGAATGGGATAAAGAGAGTCTGCCGAATGTTGACCCAACAGAGGGACCAGCAATCCGAGTTGACAGTTCCTTAGTAGATAAGGCAATTAAAAGCATGAAAACAGGGAAAGCCCCAGGCCCATCAGCAATTACTGCAGAGATGCTCAAAATATCTGGTAGTGTCGGCTATAGCCTAGTCACCCGTATAGTTAACCAAGTGATACACGAAGGAGTCATTCCCAATGACTGGTGTAGCAGCATAATAGTCAGCTGCTACAAAGGTAAAGGTGACGCCCTAGATACAAATAACTACAGGGGTATCAAGCTGCTGGATCAGGTAATGAAGGTTACGGAGAGGGTTATAGCCCAACTAATTAGAGAGAGAGTTAGCCTAGATCAGATGCAGTTTGGGTTCGTGCCAGGGAAAAGTACTACTGATGCTATTTTCATGGTAAGACAGCTGCAAGAGAAATACCTAGCCAAAGACGAGCCCCTATACCTGGCTTTTGTTGATATGGAGAAAGCCTTCGACAGGGTCCCCCAATCCCTCATCTGGTGGTCAATGAGGAAACTAGGGATAGATGAATGGTTAGTGAAAGTTGTACAAGCCATGTACAGAGACGCTGCTAGTAAGGTGAGGGTTGGCACCGAGTACAGTGAAGAATTCAGGGTAGAGGTTGGGGTCCACCAAGGTTCAGTCCTCAGTCCCCTCCTATTTATCATAGTCCTCCAGGCAATAACGGAGGAATTCAAGACAGGATGCCCCTGGAGCTCCTCTATGCTGATGACCTTGCTCTAATTGCTGAGTCTCTATCAGAACTAGAGGAGAAGTTTCAGGTATGGAAACAAGGTTTAGAATCGAAGGGCCTTAGAATCAACCTAGCCAAAACCAAAGTCCTAATAAGTAGGAAGGTAGACCAATCACAAACGCCTTCAGGTAGAGGGCCCTGCTCGATCTGTAGAAAAGGTGTAGGTAGAATCTCTATAAGATGCACCAAGTGTAAGCTATGGACACATAATAGGTGCAGCAATGTCAAAGGAAGGCTAACTAGGAAGATGGTTTTTGTATGTGGCAGATGCTCAGGAACAATTAACACTGAAAATGCTCTGAGACCAACTTCCGTCACTTTCCAGGGAGAAAAGCTAGAAGTAGTTGATAGTTTCCGTTACCTAGGTGACCAAGTCAGTAGCGGGGGCGGGTGCGCTGAAAGTATAACTGCTAGAGTAAGAATAGCCTGGGCAAAGTTTAGAGAGCTCTTACCCCTGCTGGTGACAAAAGGCCTCTCGCTCAAAGTAAAAGGCAGACTGTATGATGCATGTGTACGTACAGCCATGCTACATGGTAGTGAAACTTGGGCTGTGACTGCTGAGGATTTGCGTAAGCTCGCAAGAAATGAAGCTAGTATGCTCCGATGGATGTGTAACGTCAGTGTTCATAATCGACAGAGTGTAAGTACCTTGAGAGAAAAGTTGAACCTAAGAAGCATCAGTTGTTGTGTGCAAGAGAGACGTATGCGCTGGTATGGTCATGTGATGAGAATGGCTGAAGATAGTTGTGTGCGAAAGTGCCACACCCTGGCAGTTGAGGGGACCTGTGGAAGAGGTAGACCCAGGAAAACCTGGGTCGAGGCGGTGAAGCACGACCTTCGAGCCTTAGGTCTCACCAAAGAAATGACCAGTGACCGAGACCTTTGGAAGTATGCTGTGCGTGAGAAAACCCGGCAAGACCAGTGAGAACAGTCAAAATCAAAATCAAACCAAATTGAGGTCGATCAACATCAGGGCCCCCGTGCAGGTGACACGTAAAAGCACCATCCGTTCGTAGCCGTTTGCCAGCCCTGTCTGGCCCCCGTGTCGGTGGCACGTAAAAGCACCAGCCGTTTGTGTTCGTTGCCAGCCTGGCCTGGCGCCCGTGCCGGTGACACGTAAAAGCACCATCCGTTCGTGGCCGTTTGCCAGCCCTGTCTGGCCCCCGTGCCGGTGACACGTAAAAGCACCATCCGTTCGTGGCCGTTTGCCAGCCCTGTCTGGCCCCCATGTCGGTGACATGTAAAAGCACCATAAGCACCATCCGTTCGTGCCGTTTGCCAGCCCTGTCTGGCCCCCATGTCGGTGACATGTAAAAGCACCATCCGTTCGTGTCCGTTGCCAGCCTCGCCTGGCCCCCGTGCTGGTGACACGTAAAAGCACCATCCGTTCGTGGCCGTTTGCCAGCCCTGTCTGGCCCCCGTGTCGGTGGCATGTAAAAGCACCATCCGTTTGTGTCCGTTGCCAGCCTCGCCTGGCCCCCGTGCCGGTGACACGAAAAAGCACCATCCGTTTCGTGGCCGTTTGCCAGCTCTTTCTGGCCCCCGTGTTGGTGGCACGTAAAAGCACCATCCGTTCGTGTCCGTTGCCAGCCTCGCCTGGCCCCGTGCCAGTGACACGTAAAAGCACCATCCGTTCGTGGCCGTTTGCCAGCTCTGTCTGGCACCTGTGCGGGTGGCACGTAAAAAGCACCCACTACACTCACGGAGTGGTTGGCGTTAGGAAGGGCATCCAGCCGTAGAAACACTGCCAGATCTGACTGGGCCTGATGAAGCCTTCCAGCTTCACAGACCCCAGTTGAACCGTCCAACCCATGCTAGCATGGACAACGGACGCTAAATGATGATGATGATGATGATGTAAAAAATGTAATATATAAATAAATATCTATAAATATGAACCATCCGATCTGATTACCTCATTTTTTCTAATATATAATACCTGTACATCATCTCCAAACCTTCCAATATATATATATATATATATATATATATATGTGTGTGTGTGTGTGTGTATGTATATATATATATCATCATCATCATAATCATCGTTTAACGTCCGCTTTCCTGCTAGCAGGGGTTGGACGATTCTGACTGAGGGCTGGCGAGCCAGATGGCTGCACCAGGCTCCAATCATTCTACAGCTGGATGCCCTTCCTAACGCCAACCACTCAGAGAGTGTACTGGGTGATTTTTATGTGCCACTAGCACAGGGGCCAGTCAGGCGGTACTGGCAACGACCTCGCTCGAATCTTTTTACACGTGCCAGTGAAGCGATGTTGGTAACGATCACACTCGAATGGTGCTCTTTTACGTGCCACAGGTACGGAAGCCAGTTGGCTGCTCTGGCAATGATCATGCTCGGATGGTGCTCTTGGCAACCTACTAGCACAGGCATAAGTGCCAGTAAGGCGATGCTGGTAATGATTATACTCGAATACCCGCTCTGCCAATGATCACACTTGTATGGTGCACTTTGCACCCCGCTA
>NC_043015.1:27373426-27375926 GCF_006345805.1 Octopus sinensis
AGCACACCATACAACAAAACAAGAAAATATTCAACTAATTAAGGGCAGCCAACAACCAAGATATTAATTAGCTGGGGTAACAGACAAATCTAGGCCATGTCCCACTCCAGCAGATATTTTAAGTGTCTCGGAGATGATTCCTGATTGGCTAAAGCTGTCTTCATATCCTTCATTGCTTTATCTATCATGTTACTGCCAACTGATGAATGGTCTCTCAGTAGAGCTCACATTAAGAAGACATTTCTCCTCCCATGCATTCTCCACATGTAGCAGCTTTCCATAGTGACACTTCCATGCCTCTTTCTTTACAGAATCATTAAGTGCAAGTGTCATCATCATCCATCGGAACACACTTCTCTCTTGCAACATCATCATCATTTTCTCTGACTCTCTCTTACAATCTACAATACCTCATACCTCTTGTCCACACACAACAGAATTTTGGCAAACGTCTTCACTTTTACTTCTCCCTTTACTAAATGTAATAGTTGCCAAGCTTTCCTTCTCTGCTACCACCACTCTTCCACTCCTTCCGTGCTTGTTTCTTTGCTTGTGTGTGTATGTGTATGTAATTATAAATAAGGGCCCTTATTTATAATTGTATTTAAAATTTCACCGTAAAAGGTATTTTTCATATGCTGGCCACTGATAAAGTTTTATCCTTATATTAGAAGTATATATATGTCTGGACACAGAATATAATTTGTTTTTTAAATAATTATTTTAAATTACCTCCTCCTCCTCCTCATCATCATCATCAGCAGCAGCAGCATCTTATGTTGTTTTTAAATCTTCTTGAAATGAGTTTTGCTTAAAGCTTCTTCCATCTGTTCTTGAGATGAAAACTACTTCACAACTTTTTTATGATGATGGATGATGACAATGACGATGATGATGATCATCATCATCATATCAGTATAGTTTATTTTCTTGTTGTTGTTCTTCTTCTTATTATTATTTGTTATCATCGCCGTCATCATTATATTATTTTTTTATTGTTGTTGTTGTTGTTCTTATTTTTGTTATCATCATCGTCATCATTATTATTATTATTATTATTATTATTATTATTATTATTATCATCATCATTGCTCTTTTCAAGCTGTGATGGGTTGCAATAATTGTTAGAGCATCATAAAAATATGTTTTAAGGTATTTCTTTTCACTCTACATCCTGAGCAGGATCAAATGAAAGTCTACTTTACTTTTCAAGATTAACAAACAGAGCAGCAGTCAAGCATATTGTGCTCAATGCTATTAACTGACCCCTTCTTCCTAGAATTGTGGTCTTTGTGTCTAAATCTGAAACAGTTATCATCATCATCATCATCATCATCATTATTATATAATTGTTCAACATTTGATAGTTTGAGGCAAGTTTCTACTACATCACTTGCTGCTACACCTCCATGTTGCTAGGGTGTGTAGCATTGTGTGTTCTTTTCTGCTGTTGGCAGTGCACAAACACTCCCTAGTGTTGTATTGTGCTAGTTTTTTTATTTTTATTTTTCCTAGAGGTGTGGAACAGTTTTCTACAGCTGGCTGCCCTTCCGAACACCAACTACTTTACAAAGTGTACAGGCAGAGTCACTTGAAAAACAAGACAAAGTCCTTCAACCGAGAAGGTGAGTGATATTGAGGGAGGTGGCTTTTCCTAGAGATGCGGTACAGTCTTTTGTTATGTTGTTGCTTATACTGTGTATTAAGTGTGTAATGCGTTGGTTATTGCATTGCTGGTGGGAGTTTATTTGATTGGGTTAATATTTCAGTTGTTTCAGAATGACATTGATTCCCATCCTGACCCACCTGATAAACACTTGAAATGACCAAATCCTCCTTTGACCAGGTGACTGCCACAAACACATTAAATCTGAAGATTAGGTATATATTCAAAGTTTTTAGGTCACTATGTGACTTCCTTTTCTTTCCAAGTTTCCCTTTGGATCACATTCTATTTATGTCTCATTGAAGATTTTTATTTCCTTCTCTACAAATTTACAAACTGTGCATCAACACATGAAAATGGTCTTTTTTTTATCCTTTTTTTTATCATTTGATGAAGAAGATTTTATTTGGTTATACAGCTCACATGTCACCAGCCAATTTGAAGTCCCTGTGTAATTGTGTGTGTGTGTAATGTTCACAAAAGACTTTGATAAATGTAGGTGAGGAGTTAAGCAAAACACATGACATAATGTCAGTGAATGGAAACAAAAAGAGAAAAGATGTTGTATTACCTTACATATGGCTGCTTAATGATCCTAAAATATTTTGGGGAAAAATTCCCCTTTTCAAACAGAAGAGGCAAAATAAGAGTTTAGGAAAATGGGTTATCTGAAGGTCTGCTGATAACAAAACATCAACCTTATTTACATATATTGCAATGCTTCAAGCAAATTACACAATGCTCTTTTGTCGTTCATATGCACACATACACAAACATATATATATACACAAACACATGTTGTGTGTGTGTGCATGCGTGTGTGTGTGCATGCGT